>NC_089582.1:15897370-16017370 GCF_019320115.1 Miscanthus floridulus | reverse complement strand
TCGTACCAGTGCTGCAGTTCCACCGAGGCTAGTTACACAGCGTAGGGGTTCACGCCCTCCGCCAGACCACAGGGTCCGCCTCCAGTGGTTCACCTCGACTTGAGGGCCGCTACAGCCAGGCAGGTTCAGCAGCTACGGTTTGTTGAGTTTGAGGTTTGGTTTCCTCCGAGGAGGGATGAGAGAGCAGCTGAGGGGTTCTACACGCCACTGCATGAGGATTTCTACAATGCATATCTTAACAGTGGGGCAGTGTTCAGATCATAGAGGGTCTGTCAGATAGAGTCCATTGTGGCAGCAGCCGGAGAGAGCATTCGGCAATACTTATCATATTTGCTAGGACTGACAGATTGATCGGACGGACGGGCATATATGTACCATCTTGGGTCCGTCAGTTTTATGCCTCGCTCTACATTGATCCTCATCACAGATTCATTCACTTTGCTTTCAAAGGCAAAGACTACAGAGTGACTAGTGGCAGAGCCAGGGAGATACTGAGGCTACAGGAGCAGCCTGTAAAGATGCATGAGGTATGCTATGGACATCAGGAGCCTCCCAGGCGTCCTCATGGAGGGCAGGTGCCCCCCTACAGATTTAGTGCGGCATTGCTTCAAGGAGCCGTTTGGAGAGGGGTCGAGCAGGAACCCCAGTGACTTGACTTCTACAGCGAGGATACTAGAGGCCATCATCAGGAGGACACTGCTTCCCAGGTTGGGATACAGGGAGGGCCTGACTCGCTTACAGCTCTGACTTCTCAATGCCATCATGCAAATGACAGTATTTGACATCTGGGACCTCCTTCTTTCAGAGATGGAGGATACTATAGCTGAGGGATTCAAGGGTCGCAGGCAGCTTCCCTATGCTCACTGGATCACGTTCCTCATCCACAGGGTTGTGCTTGATAAACCCCCTGGCATGATGGATGAGTATACAGGTGCCACTACAGAGTTCCCAGCCTACAACCTGTCACAGAGGATCAGACACGCAACTCCTCAGGCACCCAGACAGCCTAGCCGTCATCCCGACGTGCCAGAATCCGCAGCTCAGCAAGATGAGATCATCAGAGGGATTGCAGCCACTGAGGAGGAGGAGCTAGAGGCACAGCAGGAGGTGAGCGAGTACAGTGACAGCTCTGACGACGACTACCAGCCTATACCTCAGATGCCTCCACGCAGACATGATGCAGAGGCCGGTAGCTCCAGTTCTGCTCCACCTGCTCCACAGACAGACCCCGCTCTCATTGCCATTCTTGAGCGGATGCAGCAGGATCAGACACGACAGGCACAGGAGACAGCTGCCAACTTCGCACAGTTTCAGGCTCGTCAGGATGAGTTTCAGCGGCAGCAGCAGCTCCTTCAGCACCAGCAGTTACTTATGCAGCAGCAGCTCATGGGATTCATGCAGCATGTAGTGACAGCTATTGGGGGTCCCACTGCCACAGCCTTCGCCCCAGCTTGCACAGCCTCCCACCACTTCTACGACTCCAGCAGTACAGCCCAGTGGGCTCTAGAGTCAGGGACAGCCTCCAGCTCAGTTTGCTTCACCGCCCATACAGGTGTCCCAGTGGTTAGCCTCACCCGTGGTAGCCCCGCAGTTCACTCCATTTCAGACGGGCTTCACACCAGAGCAGTCTTCCTCGCTATTCGTGCCTGAGATGTCAGTCTCCAGGAGTCTTGGAGCTTCCTTCAGCGAGTTGACCGGCATGCCTACTCTGCCTCATATGCATACCGCCGGTCCATCTACAGCAGATCCAGTCGTAGTGACTACTCAGAGGCTCCCCTCGTCTGTCGCCTCGTCCGATCCTACGACAGACATACTTGCAGCTTCACAGGCAGCACCAGCCCCAGCTCAGACCCAGACCGCTTCAGCGACACTTCCTGCCACAGAGGGTCAGTCAGTTCAGAGCTCAGGGTTAGATGATGATGGTGCCCAGTTCCAACTTGCCCCACGTTCTTCAGCGCCTGGCACGTCCGCTGCAGCCCCGCCCTAGGTTTTGGTGTTTGACGCCAAAGGGGGAGAGGGTGTACGAGTATGTAGTCTCAGGGGGAGCTACATTTAGGGGGAGCTAGTTATATAGTATTAGCTTATTATATACATTTGGAGTTTTATTTGTGTGATACACTATTACTTATGCATTCGTGTGTTTACTTTCATGCATACTATTATATATATGTGATAGTGCTATCTATGTGGTTGTGATATTTGATATGTGTGACTTCTACTTTGCTTTATCTATATGTCATATCACTTGGGTAATGCTCATTTGCTATTGCTTCCGCGTTTATATTTCAAAGCAAATGAGCTTTGTTTTTTGTACTCATGCTTAATTCATATCCTTTGAGTACATTGTGTTGGCTTGGGTCATAAAAGCTTGACTAACTCTTTTGTTCTTATTGACAAAAGCTTATATGAACCAAGCTCGTCAAAAACCTCACTCCATAACATACTCGAGGTGGTATTGTCATCAATCACCAAAAAGGGGGAGATTGAAAGCATCTAGGCCCCTAGTTGGATTTCGGTGATTAATGTCAATACAAGATTACTATGACTAACGTGTGTTTTGCAGAGACAATTAAGTTAGGTCATGGTAATGGAGATCGATTGGGCAATCGAGGTTGTCATGCCCCTACGATGGAAATCATTTCGGTTTTTAAAAAAGGATGGACGACAAGGTTAAGGATAACTAGTTCTAAGTGTCGATTGGAGTTGGAGAGACACTTAGAGTAGTTTAGGACTTTGTTTTTCCTTTGGCCGTACTATTAAGGGGGGTATGAACGGGTAGCTTGACCTAGTTGAGTCTAGTGAGTTAGGTGTGGTGCACACTTGTTAAAACTAGCTCAAGGTAGCTCCTATGAATGCCTAAGATCCTATGGAGCAAACTTCATTCTCAGATGTTCGAGAGTTGGAAGTGAATGGAGGGTCAAACACTGACCGGACGCTGGCTCCGGTGTGACCGGACGCTGGCCGCAGGGTCCGGTCAGTTCATTTGACTGAGGTGAACAAGTCTGGTGTGACCGGACGCTGGAAGGTCATGTGACCGGACGCTGAGGGCCAGCGTTCGGTCGACTCCAGTAAGGGTCCAGACTTGGGAAAGAGTGACCGGACGCGTCCGGTCAGTGCTGACCGGACCCTGAGGGTTCAGCGTCCGGTCGAGTCCAGTAAGGTTCCAGTAAGGGTTTTATGCGACCGGACGCGTCCGGTCAGTGCTGACCGGACCCTGCCAGCGTCCGGTCGACTCTTTAATACTGGTTCGCGGGTTGAACTGACCGGAGCGTCCGGTCATAACGATTGGAGCGTCCGGTCGTCCCGCAGAAGCTCATAACGGTTCGTTTTTCAGGCTGGCTTATAAATAGACGGTCCACTCGTGAGTGGAGTATCTTTTGCTCATTCCAACAGCTGAGAAACACGTTTGTGAGTGCCAAGAAGAGCAAGGTCCTAGTGAGGTGTTTGTGATTTGAGAATCCAAGAGAGTAGCCTCACTAGCAAATCAAGAGTAGCAAAAGTGTGCATCCATCTTCTCATTAGGCTTCGCGTGGTCAAGTGAGAGTTCGTGCTTGTTACTCTTGGTGATCGCCATCACCTAGACGGCTTGGTGGTGATTGGGAGCTTGGTGTTCACCCGGCGGAGCTTGTGGGTGACCCAACTCAAGTTGTGAGCGGTTTTGGGTGATTCGCCGCGACGGAGTGTCAAAGAATCAACCCGTAAAGAGCACTTGATCCTTGCGCGGATCAAGGGGGAGCTACACCCTTGCGCGGGTGCTCCAACGAGGACTAGTGGGGAGTGGCGACTCTCCGATACCTCGGCAAAACATCGCCGCGTTCCTTTTCTCTCTCTATTTACTTTGAGCACTTACTTTGAGCATTTACTTTAAGCAATTCAATACTTGTTTTACATCCATAGAATTGCTTGCTAGAGTAAGTTTGAAACTTAGGTTGCGAGGTTGTTGTGCATTAGTTTGATATAAACATTTTTCTAGGCACAAGGGGTTAATTGGGCTATCCGTAGGATTTGATTATTGCAAGAGAATTTAGAATTAGCCCAATTCACCCCCCCTCTTGGGCATCTTGATCCTTTCAATGATGATGGTGATGCCATGGTAATGATCAAGTGCTTGGACATGGAAAAGAAGAAAGAGAAAAACAAAAAGCTCAAGGCAAAGGTGAAATTTATAGAAGCTTTTTAGTTTAGTAATCGAGACACTTAGCGAGTATGATCACATTTAGGATCGATAGCCGTACTATTAAGAGGGGTGAAACTCATATCGAAATGCGGTTATCAAAGTGCCACTAGATGCTCTAACTCATTGCATATGCATTTAGGATCTAGTGGAAAGCTAACACCCTTGAAAATGTTTGTGAAAATATGCTAACACATGTGCACAAGGTGATATACTTGGTGGTTGGCACATTTGAGCAAGGGTGGAGAAGTTAGTGAAGTAAAGGAGGTGATTGTCACTGCAAAACAGTGACCGGACGCTGGTCACGTAGTGACCGAACTCAGGGGAGCAGCGTCCGGTCATTTAGAAAAATCAGTGGAGTGCTCAAGCTACTCACGCCTGAGACCAGACGCAGGTGACCGAACTTTGGCTAAACACTATTCAGCGTCCGGTCCTGCTATTGTGGTAGCGCACAAAGAAGAGGGTGAGTGACCGGACGCTGAGCGAGTCCGGTCGGGCGTGACCAGACACGTCCGGTGGTGAAAAACCATCTCTAGAACCTTACTGGAAACGACTAGACTCTAGTGGTGGTGGCGTGCGTTCGGTCGCCCCGACCTGCGCGTCCGATCGGTGCGCAGTGGGGTGCTCTGTGAGCCCAACGGCTCTATTCATGGGGGCTCTCTATTTAAGCCCCTTGGCCGGCTCAAGGTCACTCTCTTGGCCAATGAAGATCATGACATGACAATGACAATGCCATGGTGATGATCGGGTGCTTGGACTTGAAAAAAAAGAAAGAGAAAAACAAAAGGCTCAAGGCAAAGGTATAAATAATAGGAGTCATTTTGTTTTGGTGATCAAGACACTTAGCGAGTGTGATCACATTTAGGATTGATAGCCATACTATTAAGAGGAGTGAAACTCGTATTGAAATACGGTTATCAAAGTGCCACTAGATGCTCTAACTCATTGCATATGTATTTAGGATCTAGTGGATTGCTAACACCCTTGAAAATGTTTGTGAAAATATGCTAACACATGTGCACAAGGTGATACACTTGGTGGTTGGCACATTTGAGCAAGGGTGAAGAAGATAGAGTTGAAAAGGAGTTAGTCACACTGGTCACGCAGTGACCGGACGCTGGTCTCGGATGGACCAGCGCGTCTGGTCAGTTGCTGCTGAAGACGCGCAGCGCCGGTCTTCAACCAGATGCTGGATGACTGCGTCCGGTCGCACTGACGTGGTAGCACACTGAAAGGCAGTGTGTGACCGGATGCTGGGTGCGTCCGATCAGGCTTGATCGGATGCGTCTGGTCACGCGTGGAAGCTTACTGGAATCGACCGGACGCTGAGGTCCTGCGTCCGATCGTGATCCAACTGACATGTCCGGTCATAGTTGGTACCTTATTGGAAATGACCGGACGCTGATGCTGGAGCGTCCGGTCAGTTTGTGCAGAGCATCCAGTCAACACTTGACCGTTGAGATCTGATGAACAGCGTTTGAAGCCGATGACACGTGGCAAGCATCGGGCGACCGGATGCTGAGCTCCAGCATCTGGTCGATCTGACCAGAGCGTCCAGTCACCCCGAGCAGTGCCTAGTGAAGTGGTACAATGGCTCTATTTCGTGGGGGCTTCTATTTAAGCCCTATGGCCATCTTAAGCTCACTCTCTTGACCATTTGCATTGACATAGCAACCTTGTGAGCTTAGCCAAAGCCCTCCCACTCATCTTCATTATTGATTCAACATCTTTGTGAGATTGGGAGTGAATCCAAGTGCATTGCTTGAGTGTTTGCATCTAGAGGCACTTGGTATTCGTGTTTCGCTGCGAGATTCGCTTGTTACTCTTGGTGGTTGCCGCCACCTAGATGGCTTGGAGCAGCGAGGATCATCGAGCAGAGGTTGGTGATTGTCTCCGGCTCTGATCATGGTGATTGTGAGGGGTTCTTGACCTTTCCCCGGCGGAGAGCCAAAAGGTACTCTAGTAAATTGCTAATGGCTTGTGTGATCCTCATCTTGTGTTGGTTGTGCGGTACCCTATTGAGAATTTGGCGTGTGATGCCAATTAGCGCGTGAACCTCAAAGTGAGTGAATCACCACAACGAGGACTAGCTTGCCGGCAAACAAGTGAACCTCGGTAAAAAATCATTGTGTCATCATTTGATTCCAAGGTGATTGGTCTTCATTGGTATTCATCCTTGTGATTGATTGGTTCACTCCTCGATACAGCGGTATAATCATCTTGCTCATTCTCTTTACATCACCGCAAACTAATTGTCAAGCTCTTTAGTGTAGCTAGTTGTGAGAGCTTGTTAGTTTGGTTAGTGTGGCTCTTTAGTTATCCTTTGAGAGCACACTAACTTAGTGTAGCGCCTTAGTGATTGTGTGGCTAAAATCAATAGAAACTAGAATTGTGGTAGGTGGCTTGTATTTTTATAGGCTAGCGCAACACTTGCTTCGCCTCATAATTTGTCTAACCGGTTTGTTAAGTGTTATTGTAAAAAAAATTTAATAGGCTATTCACCTCCCTCTAGCCATTAGGACCTTTCAAGTGGTATCAGAGCCGAGGTCACCATGATTTAAGGCTTAACAACCTTCGGTGTAGAAATGTCTCAAATCAACAACATAAAGAAGCCACCCCAATTTGATGGCTTCAACTATCCCTATTGGAAGGCTAAGATGACAACATATATCAAGTCAATCAATAGAAAGGTTTGGAAGGTGGTGGAGACCAAGATTGAGATTGAGGATGAAGAGGCTCCCACCGCCGCTGAAGAGATGCTACTCCAAAATAATGACATTACTCTTAGTGCCATCCATGATGCTTTGGATGAAAGAACATTTGAGCAAATCAAAAATATTGAGAGAGCTCATGAGGCATGGAAGAAATTGGAGGAATCATTTGAGGGCACTCAAGCCATGAAGGGTGCAAAGGCATACATTCTCAAAGAGAAGTTTGCAAGCTTCAAAATGAAGGAGGATGAGAGTGTGCCGGAGATGTTCCATAGGCTTCAAGTGCTTGTCAATGATCTCAAAGCACTTGGAGAAGAGGTGAAGGACAAGGACTTCTCACATAAGTTCTTGAGATGCTTACCTTCAAGATTTGGCACATTGGTCACTATTCTAGTGAGGAGTGGTTTGGACACCATGACACCAAACCAAGTGTTGGGAGATATAATGACCGATGATACATATAGAGATGATGATGAGAAGGAAGAAAAGAAGGAGAAGAAAGATGAGAAGAAGAGTGTGGCATTCAAGGCCACATCATCCAAGGGCAAGGCAAAGCAAGAAACATCAAGTGAAGATGATGGTTCATGGGATGACGATGACGATGAGAAGATGGCTCTCTTTATCAAGAGATTTGGCAAGTTCATGGTGAAGAAGGGCTACCATGCTAGAAGAAAGAAATCTTCATCCAAGAATAAGGAAGAGTCAAGAAAGTGCTTCAATTGTGGAAGCAAAGATCATCTTATTACTCAATGTCCATATAATAGTGACAAAGATGATGACAAGAAAACAAGAAGAAGGAAAAGAAAGAGAAGAAGAACAAGATGACCTTCAAGAAGAAGAAGGGTGGTTCATATGTGGTCACGTGGGATAATGATGCTTCCTCAAGTGATGATGATGATAGTGATGAAGACAATACCACCAAGAAGAAGGCACTTGCAAGCATTGCTATCAATGAGAAGCCTTCTCTCTTCGACACTCCATCGTGCTTCATGGCTAAGGCCACTAAGGTATAAATTTGTGATGATGGAAGTGATGATGAACATGATAATGAAAATGATAGTGATAGTGATGATGATGAACCTACTAAGGATGAATTATTTGACATGCTAGAAGATGCTAAAGAACACTTTGACATTAAGAGAAGGGAATGCAAGAGCTTGAATAAGGAGGTAAGAGCCCTTAAGCAAGCCCTTGATAAGCTCAAAGCAACTCATGAGAGGCTAGAGAAAGCCCATGAGAAGCCTGGCAAGGCTCACAAGAAGCTTGAAAAAGGCTCACAAGAAGCTTCTCTCTACAATCCAAACTCTTAGCACATATGTAGGGGGAGCAATTGCTACCATTTGGGTTCATGAAACTTGTCCATATCTTTTTACACATAGTAAATATGCTTAGACAAGCAACATGGATTTAATTGAATTTCAATTCATATCTTTGTGAAAGGGTTGTCATCAATTACCAAAAAGGGAGAGATTGAAAGCCCTAGTTTGGTTTTGGTGAATTGATGAAACCCTAAGTGCTAATCTAGTTTATCAAGTGATCATGAGATAGGTAGCACACTCCAAGTGGTGAAGTAAATGAAGATCATGACATGACAATGACAATGCCATGGTGATGATCGGGTGCTTGGACTTGAAAAAAAGAAAGAGAAAAACAAAAGGCTTAAGGCAAAGGTATAAATGATAGGAGCCATTTTGTTTTGGTGATCAAGACACTTAGCGAGTGTGATCACATTTAGGATTGATAGCCGTACTATTAAGAGGAGTGAAACTCGTATCGAAATACTGTTATCAAAGTGCCACTAGATGCTCTAACTCATTGCATATGCATTTAGGATCTAGTGGATTGCTAACACCCTTGAAAATCTTTGTGAAAATATGCTAACACATGTGCACAAGGTGATATACTTGGTGGTTGGCACATTTGAGCAAGGGTGGAGAAGTTAGTGAAGTAAAGGAGGTGATTGTCACTGCAAAACAGTGACCGGACGCTGGTCATGTAGTGACCGAACTCAGGGGAGCAGCGTCCAGTCATTTAGAAAATTCAGTGGAGTGCTCAAGCTACTCTCGCCTGAGACCAGATGCAGGTGACCAAACTTTGGCTAAACACTATTTAGCGTCCGGTCCTGCTATTGTGGTAGCGCACAGAGAAGAGGGTGAGTGACCGGACGCTGAGCGAGTCCGGTCGGGCGTGACCGGACACGTCCAGTGGTGAGAAACCATCTCTAGAACCTTACTGGAAACGACTGGACTCTAGTGGTGGTGGCGTGCGTTCGGTCGCCCCGACCTGCGCGTCCGATCGGTGCGCAGTGGGGTGCTCTGTGAGCCCAACGGCTCTATTCATGGGGGCTCTCTATTTAAGCCCCTTGGCCGGCTCAAGGTCACTCTCTTGGCCAATGAAGATCATGACATGACAATGACAATGCCATGGTGATGATCGGGTGCTTGGACTTGAAAAAAAAGAAAGAGAAAAACAAAAGGCTCAAGGCAAAGGTATAAATAATAGGAGTCATTTTGTTTTGGTGATCAAGACACTTAGCGAGTGTGATCACATTTAGGATTGATAGCCATACTATTAAGAGGAGTGAAACTCGTATTGAAATACGGTTATCAAAGTGCCACTAGATGCTCTAACTCATTGCATATGTATTTAGGATCTAGTGGATTGCTAACACCCTTGAAAATGTTTGTGAAAATATGCTAACACATGTGCACAAGGTGATACACTTGGTGGTTGGCACATTTGAGCAAGGGTGAAGAAGATAGAGTTGAAAAGGAGTTAGTCACACTGGTCACGCAGTGACCGGACGCTGGTCTCGGATGGACCAGCGCGTCTGGTCAGTTGCTGCTGAAGACGCGCAGCGCCGGTCTTCAACCAGATGCTGGATGACTGCGTCCGGTCGCACTGACGTGGTAGCACACTGAAAGGCAGTGTGTGGCCGGATGCTGGGTGCGTCCGATCAGGCTTGATCGGATGCGTCTGGTCACGCGTGGAAGCTTACTGGAATCGACCGGACGCTGAGGTCCTGCGTCCGATCGTGATCCAACTGACATGTCCGGTCATAGTTGGTACCTTATTGGAAATGACCGGACGCTGATGCTGGAGCGTCCGGTCAGTTTGTGCAGAGCATCCAGTCAACACTTGACCGTTGAGATCTGATGAACAGCGTTTGAAGCCGATGACACGTGGCAAGCATCGAGCGACCGGATGCTGAGCTCCAGCATCTGGTCGATCTGACCAGAGCGTCCAGTCACCCCGAGCAGTGCCTAGTGAAGTGGTACAATGGCTCTATTTCGTGGGGGCTTCTATTTAAGCCCTATGGCCATCTTAAGCTCACTCTCTTGACCATTTGCATTGACATAGCAACCTTGTGAGCTTAGCCAAAGCCCTCCCACTCATCTTCATTATTGATTCAACATCTTTGTGAGATTGGGAGTGAATCCAAGTGCATTGCTTGAGTGTTTGCATCTAGAG
The DNA here is from genome assembly GCF_019320115.1 of Miscanthus floridulus. NCBI lineage: Eukaryota > Viridiplantae > Streptophyta > Magnoliopsida > Poales > Poaceae > Miscanthus > Miscanthus floridulus. Next base: position 16,007,014 of record NC_089582.1, on the reverse strand, counting down.
GCACTTGGTATTCGTGTTTCGCTGCGAGATTCGCTTGTTACTCTTGGTGGTTGCCGCCACCTAGACGGCTTGGAGCAGCGAGGATCATCGAGCAGAGGTTGGTGATTGTCTCCGGCTCTGATCATGGTGATTGTGAGGGGTTCTTGACCTTTCCCCGGCGGAGAGCCAAAAGGTACTCTAGTAAATTGCTAATGGCTTGTGTGATCCTCATCTTGTGTTGGTTGTGCGGTACCCTATTGAGAATTTGGCGTGTGATGCCAATTAGCGCGTGAACCTCAAAGTGAGTGAATCACCACAACGAGGACTAGCTTGCCGGCAAACAAGTGAACCTCGGTAAAAAATCATTGTGTCATCATTTGATTCCAAGGTGATTGGTCTTCATTGGTATTCATCCTTGTGATTGATTGGTTCACTCCTCGATACAGCGGTATAATCATCTTGCTCATTCTCTTTACATCACCGCAAACTAATTGTCAAGCTCTTTAGTGTAGCTAGTTGTGAGAGCTTGTTAGTTTGGTTAGTGTGGCTCTTTAGTTATCCTTTGAGAGCACACTAACTTAGTGTAGCGCCTTAGTGATTGTGTGGCTAAAATCTATAGAAACTAGAATTGTGGTAGGTGGCTTGTATTTTTATAGGCTAGCGCAACACTTGCTTCGCCTCATAATTTGTCTAACCGGTTTGTTAAGTGTTATTGTAAAAAAAATTTAATAGGCTATTCACCTCCCTCTAGCCATTAGGACCTTTCAAGTGGTATCAGAGCCGAGGTCACCATGATTTAAGGCTTAACAACCTTCGGTGTAGAAATGTCTCAAATCAACAACATAAAGAAGCCACCCCAATTTGATGGCTTCAACTATCCCTATTGGAAGGCTAAGATGACAACATATATCAAGTCAATCAATAGAAAGGTTTGGAAGGTGGTGGAGACCAAGATTGAGATTGAGGATGAAGAGGCTCCCACCACCGCTGAAGAGATGCTACTCCAAAATAATGACATTACTCTTAGTGCCATCCATGATGCTTTGGATGAAAGAACATTTGAGCAAATCAAAAATATTGAGAGAGCTCATGAGGCATGGAAGAAATTGGAGGAATCATTTGAGGGCACTCAAGCCATGAAGGGTGCAAAGGCATACATTCTCAAAGAGAAGTTTGCAAGCTTCAAAATGAAGGAGGATGAGAGTGTGCCGGAGATGTTCCATAGGCTTCAAGTGCTTGTCAATGATCTCAAAGCACTTGGAGAAGAGGTGAAGGACAAGGACTTCTCACATAAGTTCTTGAGATGCTTACCTTCAAGATTTGGCACATTGGTCACTATTCTAGTGAGGAGTGGTTTGGACACCATGACACCAAACCAAGTGTTGGGAGATATAATGACCGATGATACATATAGAGATGATGATGAGAAGGAAGAAAAGAAGGAGAAGAAAGATGAGAAGAAGAGTGTGGCATTCAAGGCCACATCATCCAAGGGCAAGGCAAAGCAAGAAACATCAAGTGAAGATGATGGTTCATGGGATGACGATGACGATGAGAAGATGGCTCTCTTTGTCAAGAGATTTGGCAAGTTCATGGTGAAGAAGGGCTACCATGCTAGAAGAAAGAAATCTTCATCCAAGAATAAGGAAGAGTCAAGAAAGTGCTTCAATTGTGGAAGCAAAGATCATCTTATTACTCAATGTCCATATAATAGTGACAAAGATGATGACAAGAAAACAAGAAGAAGGAAAAGAAAGAGAAGAAGAACAAGATGACCTTCAAGAAGAAGAAGGGTGGTTCATATGTGGTCACGTGGGATAATGATGCTTCCTCAAGTGATGATGATGATAGTGATGAAGACAATACCACCAAGAAGAAGGCACTTGCAAGCATTGCTATCAATGAGAAGCCTTCTCTCTTCGACACTCCATCGTGCTTCATGGCTAAGGCCACTAAGGTATAAATTTGTGATGATGGAAGTGATGATGAACATGATAATGAAAATGATAGTGATAGTGCTGATGATGAACCTACTAAGGATGAATTATTTGACATGCTAGAAGATGCTAAAGAACACTTTGACATTAAGAGAAGGGAATGCAAGAGCTTGAATAAGGAGGTAAGAGCCCTTAAGCAAGCCCTTGATAAGCTCAAAGCAACTCATGAGAGGCTAGAGAAAGCCCATGAGAAGCCTGGCAAGGCTCACAAGAAGCTTGAAAAAGGCTCACAAGAAGCTTCTCTCTACAATCCAAACTCTTAGCACATATGTAGGGGGAGCAATTGCTACCATTTGGGTTCATGAAACTTGTCCATATCTTTTTACACATAGTAAATATGCTTAGACAAGCAACATGGATTTAATTGAATTTCAATTCATATCTTTGTGAAAGGGTTGTCATCAATTACCAAAAAGGGAGAGATTGAAAGCCCTAGTTTGGTTTTGGTGAATTGATGAAACCCTAAGTGCTAATCTAGTTTATCAAGTGATCATGAGATAGGTAGCACACTCCAAGTGGTGAAGTAAATGAAGATCATGACATGACAATGACAATGCCATGGTGATGATCGGGTGCTTGGACTTGAAAAAAAGAAAGAGAAAAACAAAAGGCTTAAGGCAAAGGTATAAATGATAGGAGCCATTTTGTTTTGGTGATCAAGACACTTAGCGAGTGTGATCACATTTAGGATTGATAGCCGTACTATTAAGAGGAGTGAAACTCGTATCGAAATACTGTTATCAAAGTGCCACTAGATGCTCTAACTCATTGCATATGCATTTAGGATCTAGTGGATTGCTAACACCCTTGAAAATGTTTGTGAAAATATGCTAACACATGTGCACAAGGTGATATACTTGGTGGTTGGCACATTTGAGCAAGGGTGGAGAAGTTAGTGAAGTAAAGGAGGTGATTGTCACTGCAAAACAGTGACCGGACGCTGGTCACATAGTGACCGAACTCAGGGGAGCAGCGTCCAGTCATTTAGAAAAATCAGTGGAGTGCTCAAGCTACTCTCGCCTGAGACCAGATGCAGGTGACCAAACTTTGGCTAAACACTATTTAGCGTCCGGTCCTGCTATTGTGGTAGCGCACAGAGAAGAGGGTGAGTGACCGGACGCTGAGCGAGTCCGGTCGGGCGTGACCGGACATGTCCAGTGGTGAGAAACCATCTCTAGAACCTTACTGGAAACGACTGGACTCTAGTGGTGGTGGCGTGCGTTCGGTCGCCCCGACCTGCGCGTCCGATCGGTGCGCAGTGGGGTGCTCTGTGAGCCCAACGGCTCTATTCATGGGGGCTCTCTATTTAAGCCCCTTGGCCGGCTCAAGGTCACTCTCTTGGCCAATGAAGATCATGACATGACAATGACAATGCCATGGTGATGATCGGGTGCTTGGACTTGAAAAAAAAGAAAGAGAAAAACAAAAGGCTCAAGGCAAAGGTATAAATAATAGGAGTCATTTTGTTTTGGTGATCAAGACACTTAGCGAGTGTGATCACATTTAGGATTGATAGCCATACTATTAAGAGGAGTGAAACTCGTATTGAAATACGGTTATCAAAGTGCCACTAGATGCTCTAACTCATTGCATATGTATTTAGGATCTAGTGGATTGCTAACACCCTTGAAAATGTTTGTGAAAATATGCTAACACATGTGCACAAGGTGATACACTTGGTGGTTGGCACATTTGAGCAAGGGTGAAGAAGATAGAGTTGAAAAGGAGTTAGTCACACTGGTCACGCAGTGACCGGACGCTGGTCTCGGATGGACCAGCGCGTCTGGTCAGTTGCTGCTGAAGACGCGCAGCGCCGGTCTTCAACCAGATGCTGGATGACTGCGTCCGGTCGCACTGACGTGGCAGCACACTAAAAGGCAGTGTGTGACCGGATGCTGGGTGCGTCCGATCAGGCTTGATCGGATGCGTCTGGTCACGCGTGGAAGCTTACTGGAATTGACCGGACGCTGAGGTCCTGCGTCCGATCGTGATCCAACTGACATGTCCGGTCATAGTTGGTACCTTATTGGAAATGACCGGACGCTGATGCTGGAGCGTCCGGTCAGTTTGTGCAGAGCATCCAGTCAACACTTGACCATTGAGATCTGATGAACAGCGTTTGAAGCCGATGACACGTGGCAAGCATCGGGCGACCGGATGCTGAGCTCCAGCATCTGGTCGATCTGACCAGAGCGTCCAGTCACCCCGAGCAGTGCCCAGTGAAGTGGTACAATGGCTCTATTTCGTGGGGGCTTCTATTTAAGCCCTATGGCCATCTTAAGCTCACTCTCTTGACCATTTGCATTGACATAGCAACCTTGTGAGCTTAGCCAAAGCCCTCCCACTCATCTTCATTATTGATTCAACATCTTTGTGAGATTGGGAGTGAATCCAAGTGCATTGCTTGAGTGTTTGCATCTAGAGGCACTTGGTATTCGTGTTTCGCTGCGAGATTCGCTTGTTACTCTTGGTGGTTGCCGCCACCTAGACGACTTGGAGCAGCGAGGATCGTCGAGCGGAGGTTGGTGAGTATCTCCGGCTCCGATCGTGGTGATTGTGAGGGGTTCTTGACCTTTCCCCGGTGGAGAGCCAAAAGGTACTCTAGTAAATTGCTAATGGCTTGTGTGATCCTCATCTTGTGTTGGTTGTGCGGTACCCTATTGAGAGTTTGGCGTGTGATGCCAATTAGCGCGTGAACCTCAAAGTGAGTGAATCACCACAACGAGGACTAGCTTGCTGGCAAACAAGTGAACCTCGATAAAAAATCATTGTGTCATCATTTGATTCCAAGGTGATTGGTCTTCATTGGTATTCATCCTTGTGATTGATTGGTTCACTCCTCGATACAGCGGTATAATCATCTTGCTCATTCTCTTTACATCACCGCAAACTAATTGTCAAGCTCTTTAGTGTAGCTAGTTGTGAGAGCTTGTTAGTTTGGTTAGTGTGGCTCTTTAGTTATCCTTTGAGAGCACACTAACTTAGTGTAGCGCCTTAGTGATTGTGTGGCTAAAATCAATAGAAACTAGAATTGTGGTAGGTGGCTTGTATTTTTATAGGCTAGCGCAACACTTGCTTCGCCTCATAATTTGTCTAACCGGTTTGTTAAGTGTTATTGTAAAAAAAATTTAATAGGCTATTCACCTCCCTCTAGCCATTAGGACCTTTCAAGTGGTATCAGAGCCGAGGTCACCATGATTTAAGGCTTAACAACCTTCGGTGTAGAAATGTCTCAAATCAACAACATAAAGAAGCCACCCCAATTTGATGGCTTCAACTATCCCTATTGGAAGGCTAAGATGACAACATATATCAAGTCAATCAATAGAAAGGTTTGGAAGGTGGTGGAGACCAAGATTGAGATTGAGGATGAAGAGGCTCCCACCGCCGCTGAAGAGATGCTACTCCAAAATAATGACATTACTCTTAGTGCCATCCATGATGCTTTGGATGAAAGAACATTTGAGCAAATCAAAAATATTGAGAGAGCTCATGAGGCATGGAAGAAATTGGAGGAATCATTTGAGGGCACTCAAGCCATGAAGGGTGCAAAGGCATACATTCTCAAAGAGAAGTTTGCAAGCTTCAAAATGAAGGAGGATGAGAGTGTGCCGGAGATGTTCCATAGGCTTCAAGTGCTTGTCAATGATCTCAAAGCACTTGGAGAAGAGGTGAAGGACAAGGACTTCTCACATAAGTTCTTGAGATGCTTACCTTCAAGATTTGGCACATTGGTCACTATTCTAGTGAGGAGTGGTTTGGACACCATGACACCAAACCAAGTGTTGGGAGATATAATGACCGATGATACATATAGAGATGATGATGAGAAGGAAGAAAAGAAGGAGAAGAAAGATGAGAAGAAGAGTGTGGCATTCAAGGCCACATCATCCAAGGGCAAGGCAAAGCAAGAAACATCAAGTGAAGATGATGGTTCATGGGATGACGATGACGATGAGAAGATGGCTCTCTTTGTCAAGAGATTTGGCAAGTTCATGGTGAAGAAGGGCTACCATGCTAGAAGAAAGAAATCTTCATCCAAGAATAAGGAAGAGTCAAGAAAGTGCTTCAATTGTGGAAGCAAAGATCATCTTATTACTCAATGTCCATATAATAGTGACAAAGATGATGACAAGAAAACAAGAAGAAGGAAAAGAAAGAGAAGAAGAACAAGATGACCTTCAAGAAGAAGAAGGGTGGTTCATATGTGGTCACGTGGGATAATGATGCTTCCTCAAGTGATGATGATGATAGTGATGAAGACAATACCACCAAGAAGAAGGCACTTGCAAGCATTGCTATCAATGAGAAGCCTTCTCTCTTCGACACTCCATCGTGCTTCATGGCTAAGGCCACTAAGGTATAAATTTGTGATGATGGAAGTGATGATGAACATGATAATGAAAATGATAGTGATAGTGATGATGATGAACCTACTAAGGATGAATTATTTGACATGCTAGAAGATGCTAAAGAACACTTTGACATTAAGAGAAGGGAATGCAAGAGCTTGAATAAGGAGGTAAGAGCCCTTAAGCAAGCCCTTGATAAGCTCAAAGCAACTCATGAGAGGCTAGAGAAAGCCCATGAGAAGCCTGGCAAGGCTCACAAGAAGCTTGAAAAAGGCTCACAAGAAGCTTCTCTCTACAATCCAAACTCTTAGCACATATGTAGGGGGAGCAATTGCTACCATTTGGGTTCATGAAACTTGTCCATATCTTTTTACACATAGTAAATATGCTTAGACAAGCAACATGGATTTAATTGAATTTCAATTCATATCTTTGTAAAAGGGTTGTCATCAATTACCAAAAAGGGAGAGATTGAAAGCCCTAGTTTGGTTTTGGTGAATTGATGAAACCCTAAGTGCTAATCTAGTTTATCAAGTGATCATGAGATAGGTAGCACACTCCAAGTGGTGAAGTAAATGAAGATCATGACATGACAATGACAATGCCATGGTGATGATCGGGTGCTTGGACTTGAAAAAAAGAAAGAGAAAAACAAAAGGCTTAAGGCAAAGGTATAAATGATAGGAGCCATTTTGTTTTGGTGATCAAGACACTTAGCGAGTGTGATCACATTTAGGATTGATAGCCGTACTATTAAGAGGAGTGAAACTCGTATCGAAATACAGTTATCAAAGTGCCACTAGATGCTCTAACTCATTGCATATGCATTTAGGATCTAGTGGATTGCTAACACCCTTGAAAATGTTTGTGAAAATATGCTAACACATGTGCACAAGGTGATACACTTAGTGGTTGGCACATTTGAGCAAGGGTGAAGAAGATAGAGTTGAAAAGGAGTTAGTCACGCTGGTCATGCAGTGACCGAACGCTGGTTTCGGATGGACCAGCACGTCCGGTCAGTTGCTGCTGAAGACGCGCAGCGTCGGTCTTCGACCGGACGCTGGCATTGATGTGACCGGATGCTGGATGGTTGCGTCCGGTCGCACTAACGTGGCAGCACACTAAGAGACAGTGTGTGACCAGATGCTGGGTGCGTCCGGTCGGGCTTGATCAGATACGTCCGGTCACGCGTGGAAGCTTACTAGAATCGACCGGACGATGAGGTCCTACGTCTGGTCGTGATCCAACTAACGCGTCCGGTCACAGTTGGTACCTTACTGGAAACGACCAGACGCTGGTGCTGGAGCGTTCGGTCAGTTTGTGTAGAGCGTCCGATCAACACTTGACCGTTGAGATCTGATGAATAGCGTTTGAAGCCGATGACACGTGGCAAGCATCGGGCGACCGGACGCTGAGGTCTAGCATCCGATCGATCTGACCGGAGCGTCCAGTCACCCCGAGCAGTGCCCAGTAAAGTGGTACAACGGCTTTATTTCGTGGGGGCTTCTATTTAAGCCCTATGGCCGGCTCAAGCTCACTCTCTTGGCCATTTGCATTGACATAGCAACCTTGTGAGCTTAGCCAAAGTCCTCACACTCATCTTCATCATTGATTCAACATCTTTGTGAGATTGGGAGTGAATCCAAGTGCATTGCTTGAGTGTTTGCTTCTAGAGGCACTTGGTGTTCGTGTTTCGCTGTAAGATTCGCTTGTTACTCTTGGTGGTTGCCGCCACCTAGACGTCTTAGAGCAGCGAGGATCGTCGAGCGGAGGTTGGTGAGTATCTCCGGCTCCGATCGTGGTGATTGTGAGGGGTTCTTGACCTTTCCCCGGTGGAGAGTCAAAAGGTACTCTAGTAAATTGTTCGTGGCTTGTTGTGATCCTCATCTTGTGTTGGTTGTGCGGCAACCTATTGAGGGTTTAGCGTGTGATGCCAATTAGCGCGTGAACCTCTAAGTGAGTGAATCGCCACAACAAGGACTAGCTTGCCGGCAAGCAAGTGAACCTCGATAAAAAATCATTGTGTTATCATTTGATTTCGAGGTGATTGGTCTTCATTGGTATTCATCCTTGTGATTGATCGGTTCACTCCTCGACACGGCGGTATAACCATCTTGCTCATTCTCTTTACATTACCGCAAACTAATTATCAAGCTCTTTAGTGTAGCTAGTTATGAGAGCTTGTTAGTTTGGTTAGTGTGGCTCTTTAGTTAGCCTTTGAGAGTACACTAACTTAGTGTAGCGCCTTAGTAATTGTGTGGCTAAAATCAATAGAAACTAGAATTGTGGTAGGTGACTTGCATTTTTGTAGGCTAGCGCAATACTTGCTTCGCCTCATAATTATCTAACCGGTTTGTTAAATGTTGTTGTAGAAATTTTTTAATAGGCTATTCACCTCCCTCTAGCCATTAGTACCTTTCAAGTGCTCACGTGGATGTCTCCCTCTAAATCAATCGGCAAAAAGAAGGTACCTAGGGTCAAACTTGTCTGCACCGTCGATCCACTGAAAGAAAAAACACTTCTCATGGTTCTACACAATGAGATTCCAACAAAATATTAGTAGCATACTTACACAAATAAAGAAAAAAAGATAATGGAAATAATTTCTTACATTAAAACGACTGCATGTGTAGAAGCAATGCGCCGCTGTGTTCGGATGTTTCGATTGAAACACGTGGGCTAGAAAACCACAGTCATAGTTAGGGACAGGGAGGTCAGGAGGGACGGGGGCATCTTTGCTAGATGCGTCAGGGTATAATTCTCAAGGACGACCCTGTTTTCGCCAAAACTCCTCCCGATATATTTCTTTGCATCAAACAAAACGGATGTAATTTAACAAATAAAAATCAAAACATCACAAATTAATGTCAATGAGAACCATAACTACAATATAACCAATTTTGTTCTAAGAACCGAAAGCAATTAACATTAAACCCTAAACCTATGGTTTCCAATGTTATGCAAAACAATGAACCCATAAAACATAACAACATATGCTACGGTTACCTAGGTTTAATACAAATATTAAAAATTGAATGAAACCCTAAGTAATGATGATTCTTAGGTTGAAAAATTTAGCTAATATATACCGAATTGATGCGAAAAAACTAGGAGGGGGGCGAGGATACCTTGCTCTCGAAGATATACGGATCAAATCAAAGTTTCCAATGTCCAATATGTCGATTCGTAAGGTAGGGCGAAGTGAGGAGAGAAAAACCCCGAGAGGGAGGAGAAATAAGAGGAAGAAGGCTCGGGCAGAAAGGTTGAGGCCGGGGTTAAAACACAAGCTCGGCGCCAGTCACCCTGTCACCGAGCTCGGCGCCGAGCTTGGCGCCAGGGTGCATGGCGCCGAGCTTCCTACCATATCACCGTCACGTTGGTTTCGAGCCCAAGAGCCTGAGACATGTTAGCTCGGCGCCAGCATCGATAGCGCCGAGCTAAGGGTCTAGATTTTAAAATTTCTGGCACCGAGCTAAGGGTCTAGATTTTAAAAAAAAAATTCAGGGACATATTTGTGAAAATTTTTCAAAAAAAGGGCTAAAAATAAAAAAATCGTCAGCACCTAGTATGAACGGCGACGCATCAGCGAACGGTCATGCGCAGCGCAGCATCTCGGCGTCACTGAACTGAGCTGAACTGAAGCAGTAGCAAACAGTAACCGGGCAGCAGTGGCCACCCGATCTTTCCTTTCCTCACAAAGCAAACAGCTCACTCCAACAAACTGCTCGATCGCAGCCAACATTCATGCATGCCATGGGAGGGATCTTGTACACCTGAACATGAATGGATGGATCCATGGTTTCTGGTTAGGTTAGGTCCGTGGCCACTGCGACAGCGGAATGATTCTCCGGGCAATACGCTGCAATAACGTACGCCAGTGATTGCCGGAGAGCATTTCGTCTCATTGATTCGTTCGTGGAACGGGCACTGCTCCCGCGGAATCTTGTACATGGTCGCCATGATCGGGACACTGTTCAATCTCGTTGCAGAGGTACTGCCAATCTGCCATGAATATGCATACATGTTTCCTCTGATCGTCCTCTCTACCGTCAGACCCTACTGCCTTTGAAAATCTTTTTGCCCCATGCCCCCTTGCACAAAAAGATGATCCACTTTTAATCCTGTTTATTTGTTTTCTATATCTTTGACTGACTGAAGATTTTTAGTTTTTTTGTTTACGCACTGAGATATCGTTAACCTTGGTAGGTAATGTAAGCACCTCTTGGCTAGGCTTAGAGTTCCTCATCCACATGCTATCAGCATTCAGCAGAATGCAAGAACTTTATCACAAGAGAGCTGATGAAGAAAGACGGCCAGTTCTACTTGGCCAGCCGGCCAACTCCAGCAGCAGTATAATATAGCCAGAAGCCAGAAGCCAGCACGACAAGAATAGCATTATAGACACAATGCAGACACTACCACATTTATTTGTTTTCCATATCTTTGACTGACTGATCTTTTTTTGTTTTTAGGCTATTTTCTTGGCTAGAGTTTCTCATCCACATGCTATCAGCATTCATCAGGCAAGACAGTTTTCACAGGAAGGCTGAGGAAGAAAGACGCCCAATTCAGTGTAGTAGCCAACTGCAGCAGCAGTATAGTACAGCCAGCACAAGAATAGCATTGCAGACACAATGCAGACATGCAGTACCACATTCAGATCCACGAAAGAAACGCCAGCACGACATGCATGATCTTCAGAACTTCAAATAAAGAAGTGAATGCAGAACGGAGATGTTCATTAAAACCATCTCCGTTCATTAAAACCATCGATATGTAGTATGTATCTGCTGAAGGACAAGACATCTTTTTTTATTCAGACAGGCCACGCCTTTAACATGCATGTTCCACAAATCTGAACCATACAATCATACAAACAGGCGACTGCATGCCGAATTAATCACCAGGGGACTTGCACGGACAATCAAGTTCGAAATACACCTAGATTACAAGCCGTCAAGCGGAAATTAACAACATTACAGAACTACAAGCCATAGACACTAGAGCGAGCGACCGCGACCAACCGACCCCCCTTGGCAATCAGCGGTAAACGGTAACAAAAATTCCATAACAATGTCCTTGCATTGCAACGCATCCTTCCTGGTACACAGAAACATTTCGACGGTCCAATGGTAGTCCAGTCCACGGCTGCTCATGAACCGAGGCGGTACATGCCATCGGCCATGAACGGGCCATCCATGTACAGCGCAGCTGCGTTCTGTGGGTGGAAGCCTTCCATCATCACGAAAGGCATGTCCTCTGACGGCTTCCAATGCCGTTTCCTCTGGTTGATGAACCAGTTGTTGATCTGCTTCTGGTCCAGGCCTGTTGACTCTGCAAGCGCAATCTTCTCCGTCTCCTGCTCCAACAACATTACTTCAGTAACAATGTTATACATGCAGGTTCAGTTTATGATTCTTCCTCACTATTTTTCCATAATTCTTAGGTAGTGTTAACGTTGCAGACAGGTCACGGATATCTGTTATCCTTTTGTCATTGTACCGAATACAGACAGACAATGGTATTGTGTTTATACATATGAGCAAGAATTAATAAGGTATGGGAGATATCTTACTGAAGGGTAAGGCCACTTGTAGTGCAGCTCCCACCAGTGGAGCAGTTTCTGCCTGGCCTCCTTTGGGAGCTTTCCTTTCTTCTTTTTCTTGGAAAACTCTTGCCTGAGGCTGCTCAAGTAGCCACTGTACTTCTTCAGGAGCTGATACTTGAGCTCCTTGTCCTCCGCTCGCGGGTCAATCTCCGGTGGGTCATTCTCACGGCCGCTTGGATCCATGTCATCTTCAGAAGAGCCAACCCCTTCTGATTTACCATCTGCAGACAAAACTAGTTTTTGGTTGGTCACATGTTTTCAGTCCAGAGGTTTATTCAGTCAAAATTTCAAAGTATTTCAGTCTCGACCATGCTGGACTGCTACCAATCAAGTGAGCACATCAGAGAGCCCATAACTGTATGTAAAGAATTATATCCGTTCTGGAATGCTAGGGTAGGTCGAACAGTGGAATTTTAGAACAGCAATAGTGTGGCTACAGTCGCAATTAGTAGAATATTGCCAATGGAAGTGGTAGGATAAGGATTTTTAATATAGGATTGAAACAATAAGACAAACAAGACCAGATGAAATCAAGAATGTGAAGACCACAAATTTGTGCCCTGTCATTACAAAAACCTACCCAGTCATTACATGATACACCTATGAAATAATGCAATGTCGCTACTCACCACTACTTTGTAGAGAAAATTGATAACAGAATCATCAGAAAACAATGGGAGCAAATTAAAATAGCAAGAACTAGTAAAAACTTTTCAACTGTAATAAATCTTCTATACATACATTTTGCATCAAACATATTCTATTTTAGGTCAAACAATAATCATAGAAAAACTAAATAGATGCAAAGCAGTTTTTCTTGGTTATAAACAGAAAGGTTCCAAGTAATAATGTATCTGAAGAAGGGGGAACACATGGAAAACAGAAATGGAAATATAAAGAAAATCAGACAATTGTTCACTAACATCACCAGAATAAGTGAATTATTATTTATATTAATCCTTATCTGTGACCAATGTAATTCAATGAATAAACTTTTCAGGTGGGGAATACAAGTATCCCAGTCACAGTGTAAGTGAATAATGACGTTGAAAATAAACAATGAAACTACATCCGTCCCCAAAAGAATCCAATTCTAGCACAGCGTCACGTTTTAGTACCTTATGTTTGACCAATTGTAGATAAAAAAAATATCAATATTTATGATACCAAATAAATACTATTAGATTGATTACGAAATGTATTTTCATAATAAATTAATTCGGAACCATAAATATGAATAACGTTAACTAGAAACTTGGTTAAATGTTAACCACTTTACGTGGCACGCAACTCATAGTTGCATTCTTTTTGGGACGGAGGTAGTATATATGGCCATAACTTTAGTTCAAATGACGAGTAGAAAAAGTAGTGGATCCTTTAATAAGGGTATAGTGACAGGATTTGTTGGCCACACGATGATGGAATCATAACAAAATATCATATTATACATGGTACTCAACAAGGAAAGTTCATGCATCCTTTTTCCATGTATTGTTAACAAACAGGAAAGATACTTTACAGAAAGGGATATCTTGTGGTCTTTCAACAGGCGTGAACTATAAAAATTGTACGCAGTGTATGTTTAGTAGAATAGCTGTGGTTCTGTCACACATTTTTCCCATGGATACTATTTAATTTTTTGTATATCTAAAGTCTCTTTTTTTTCATATGCATCACAATAATTATAAAACCTGAGCTAGCATTAACATTTTATACATCGCGTCAAGATAGCAGGGAAACAAGGGCAAAGCTTATACACCAATTAATTTGGTTTGCATAAACTATTAGCTTTTAATTCAGAATTGAGATCATAATAAGATACAAAACATGGCTTATATTCTGATAAAATGGCAGTGAAACTTTGCCGGAAACCTCTAAATGAGGCAGATATATATACTATCTGCATGTACCACCAAGCAATTACACCTAAAATCCTAAGCCATGTGGGAAAGGTGGGCAGTGCACTTATACTTGAACACATATGTACGCATTTATCAACATTCTTGAGCTAGTTTCATACATTAATCCATACCAAAAAGTAAAGCCAGAGCCCAAATGGTCACTTGCTAATTTTATACCTTGCGTGCAGGATGACCAATACTCGCTACATCCTAAAAAGTAAGGGATCAAATTTTGTCCAAAGCCAGACTATCCTAATTTCCAAAAATATAGAGATGACCATTAATATTTATCACATCAAAGAGGTAAATTATGCTTTTGCCGCCTTTCGAAAAATAGAGGTAAATTATGAAACTATATTTTTATAGTGTATCCAATTATGCTGATTTGATCAAACTTATGATACTTTGACTTAGGACAAACTTCGATCCTGTATATTTCAAGAGGGAGGGAGTAGCAAATAAAAAACAAGCAATTAATTAACATAATAGCTAATACACTTTCTTGCTAAATTAGTAGAAATGATCAATCCTGCCAACAATACTTCTATATAAAAAAGGAATGCATAAAAACAACCCTCCATGTGGGCATGTGGGAATGGAATTTTTGGGACAGGAATGGTTACTTTCCAACTTTTGGATAAAAAGTGAAACATCTGTAGCATCAAAAAAAAGCATTATCAGATGCACAAGATAAGATCTACTATTTATTCGAATGGTTAAAACAGAAATGGTGGAAAAGCTGAAACTTTACGGAAGAACCAGGATATTCCTAGTTCAGCATCTAATATTAAGTACATGAATTTTTATAGAAGATACACTTGGCACTTTTGGAAAAGTGGACATCCAAGCTTTTGTAAACTTTGAGAATAAGGCCTCGTTTGGCACGGCTCCGGCCGGCTCCTGCTCCGCTACTGTAGCGCTACTGTAGCGCTGCTGTAGCGCGGAGCCGGAGGAGCCCGAAATCGTGGCTTCTCCGGCTCCTCCTCTTCTCAGTTCATTTTCTGCCTCGGGTTCCGAAACGGCTCTTGTTACAGTGCTCAAATAGTGTTGCTACAGTGCACGCGGAGGAGGAGCCGGAGCCGGGCGGAGCCGCGCCAAAGAGGGCCTAATTGCTGGCTTCATGTTAGAATATCTGACTAGTCACTCACATGAAAATGATCTTGATTTTTTTATTGCTTTTGCTGTTGAAAAACCAGAGCAAAATTAAACCATAACTTAGGAAAATTTTATAAAAATGTTATTGTAACAAGAAATAGTTAAAGTTGTACTGTATTTGGGAACAGAGAGTTAATAGTTCACAGGCCTCAATATACACTTAGAACTATACACGGCAAATTTGAACCTAGTCACAAAACAAGCTCTAGCAGTGCATGATTTCCTGCATCCGTTATTGGATCAAATGCAGTAATCTTAAATTGACCTCCTTATCTGACGCTACAACGATAAACAAAAAACCAATACAAATCCAATTAGATCCTACCATTTCACAGTACAAAAACAGGTGTAACTAAACTAAATCATCCTATGCTGAGGCTGGCACCACAGCAGTTAATTTTCTGAGTCTGGTGATTTCTTCTTTTATTTTTTAAATAAGTCTGATGATTTCTGTTGTGGGAAACATCTGAACATGTACTACAACCCACATATATCTAGATGAGCCTATGCTCCTGTACACAGCTTGGCACAGCCAGTGTGGTAGAACAGTTCCACAGATCTCCCCCTGGACCTCTGTGTAGCATGCACCTTAAACACGAATCTGCAAATGCACTGTAGTAGCGGAGCTGCACGTCCAGCTGCAAAACAGGCGGCCGGCGGCCATCTTTCTCGCACACACAGGCTTTGGGTTGCTGCCGCTGCTACTGCTACTGCAACCCAACCCATCTTTCTCGCACACACTAGTACGTGCTACAGGCCAGAGCAGAGCTACTGCCTACTGCCGGCAATGTTGCTACGTACAGTTGAGACAGGTGAAGAAGAATTGGTTATTAGCCATGGCACCATTTCCCAATGCATCTCTGATCCTAGGAGTAGAGCTGCAAGAAAAGAAGAGATGTATGGGACGGGTGAGATGGGACGCTGCTACAGTACGACTACGAGTAGCAGCAGCTATACCTTCGACTACACACACAAGGCAAAGAAAAAAAAAAGATGCTAGTACAGGAAGCTGCATCGATCTAGGCGTTGGAGACTCCAGTGCAGAGATGAAAGTATGAAATGAAACAGACGGATTGTCCTGCCTTGGAACCCTAAATACATACTAATTACATCACAAGCAAGCTGCTGTCACTCGTCAATTGTCATGTGTAGCCGCAGACCAGCAGTTTAACCCCTCGCATTTATTTTTCTTATAAAAAATTGACCCTTCTTCGGCCCGTCTGCATCGTCCGCCGCCTTCACCAGATTCCGGCCAGGGCCCGCGGCCTTGTCCTTGATCGCCGCAGCCACAAATTTCTTCTCGGCCTCGCTCTCTTCCTCCTTTCTCGCGGACGCACGACAATCCACGGCAGGTCCACGGCGGGGCTCGCCACGCCGAGGTTGGCAGCTCTTGGGGCCGGCAAGCCACGGCAGATCCACGGCGGGGCTTGCCACGCCGAGGTTGGCGGCGAATGCTTTTCAGGCCGACGCCGCACAGGTTCCGCTCGGCCGCAGTTCTCCGCCATGCTGAACACCCGGCACCGTACGGTCCGTACCCCTATCGCCAGACCGCGGAGCCATCCCTTGGGCCATCCATACGTCCATCTCCATGCAAGCCAAGATCACGGCGATACGGCAACAAACTTCGTTCTGTTAGGAATTAGGATAGTTTTTATCTTGTGTTTGTTGCCTATTTTCAAGGCCACGCTATAAGTATGATCTTTGGTTAATGGAAATATTCACTGCGTGTGTATCCTTTCCTTTCACGCTTTCACTATCCAAGCCTTGGATCGTTGACTGCTTCGTGCCCCAGCCATTGCAACGGGACTGGAGGCAGGCGCGACGCAGGGCTGGAGGCAGCGGAGTTGGGGACGGGCGCACGCACCGTGATGAAGGTGTCGGGGGGCGGTGCACGACGTGGACCTGTAGCAGCGGCTTCCCGTGCGCTTCGCGCTGGACCGCGCGGAGCTCGTCGGCGCGGACGGGCCCACGCATTGCGACGCCAGGGCGCCTCTCCTCGCTGCGTTCCTGCGCGAGCCAGCGATTGTGGCTACGCTGCCGTAGCGGCCGAGGCCAGCGTTCCTATCCCTATCCCTATCCCTTCTAGCGCCGCGGCGGCGGCCTTCACCTGCTCCACCTGCGTCGGCCCCGTCGCCAGGAACACTGCGGCGCCACCAAAACTAGCCGCGCGTGCACCGTCGCCGAGTCCCCCTGTTTCTCAAACTCGCTTAGGGCCACGGAAGGCGCCTCGGCCGAGGGCCAGACCACGCTGCGCCGTCGGTGGGAGCGACTGCAGAGGATTTCGTTCCACGTCGGGCGCGCCGTTTTCTGCCGACTAAGAGCGTGACGCTGGCGATGGCCGGCAGGAGTCGCAGCATGTCGGAGAGGCCCTTGAGCTGCCCACCGACGGGTTCCACGCGGAGTGCATCCACACGCCGCTGCCAATACGAGAGACGAGAGAAGGAAGGACCTATTTTTAAGAGAAAAATAAATGCGAGGGGTTAAATGAAAAACACATGCCAGGGTACCATGCCACCTAACAAAAATATCCACCTCACTGGCATAGACGGTGCACTAATTAACAAATTTAAGGGTCTAGAAATGCATTTTAAAGTTTATGGAGCTACGTCACACACGCTTATGAGTTCGGCTGGTACATTTAACTCAAAAAAGAAAGGCCAAGGAGGCGTATGTCGGCGAGCTCATCTCATCTTACAAGCTTGTGCTGGATCTATCCATCAGGTATTAATAATAATTAGAGGATAATGACAGCGGAGAGGCCTGATTAAACAATGGCGAGGAACGAGAGGAGGCGTCCCGGCCATGCGACTCGGCGCCTCACTGTGGCCTCGATGCCAACCAAAAGGTAAGCTTGGATACTTAGTGACTAATCAGGTCGCTAATGTTTTTGTGATTAGACTATTAGCTCGTGCTGTGCTGGGGCTTATCTGATTGATGGTTAATTGATTTTCTTAATTAGGAGGCGATTAAAGTAATGGAGAGGGAAGGGCGAGGAGGGCGGCCAGGTCAGGTTAGCTCACAATGGCAATGATCCAGAGCAACCACCCCCACTATCCAGAAGCAACCATACCCAATGCGGCAAGCCTCTTTCAACTCCAGTATATATAAAAACACCCGTACCACCGCCATGTAGGAGCAGCAAGAGAGAAGGGAGGGAACGAGCAAGCGGCAAGAAGATAAAGCAAAGCAAGACGAGGCTGCGGCTGCTGCTCCGCCTCCGATCCGATGATGTGGCGATCTTTATCTTACCGGTGAGCGAGAGGCGCGCGGAGGAGGACGAGCCGCCGCCGGAGATGGAGTCGAGCTGCGCCTCCACCCGCTTGAGGAACTCCATGGCCTCGTCGATGGGCTGGGTCAGCTCCTCCCGGTACTTGACCAGCATGTTGCAGTAAGCCTCCTGCGGGAGAGCATGTGATATGATTGGCAGAGAGATGAGAATGAATAAGGTTAGAGTCGCTGCAAATCGATGCACAAGCAGGCTGCTGTGTGGTGGATTGATGAACCGGGGATGGGATGGGACCGAGACCGACCATGAACTGGTCCAGCTCTGGGTCGCGCGGCTCGTGGCGGCCCGGCGGGCGCGCGTCCAGCTTCGCCGCCATGGCCGTCAGCCTCTCCAGCACGTCCGGCGGCGCGCCCACCTGCAACCACACAGCGCGTGCGTCATTTCATAGCCACCATGTCATGTTGTGAGGGTGAGCGTGAGGACGCGACAGGCGTGGATAGATATAGATAGATTACGCATCAAATTAAGCAAATCTCGCTTGACGAATCAAGAAATAAAAAGATGCGATTTTTCCGACGACCGGGGTGATGCCAGCCAGGGTGGGAGCTCAAGCTCAATACTTTCTGGCAGTCGAGGTAGGCGGCGAGGAGCGCCGAGTACTGCGGGTGCGCGACGATCTTGGCCTTGATGGCCTCGGCCTCCGCCGCCGACATCTCGGCGCCGGCGTGCTTGTTGGCGTACGGCGACTGCTGCTGCTGCTGCGGCGACGCCGGGCCGCCCGCCGCGGCGGCGTGGTGGTGCAGGAGCGCGAGCGGCGCGCCGTAGTACGCGGGGGACGCCGCCGCCGCCATCGACAGCGGCAGCTGCAGGAAGGAGGAGGACGACACCGCCGCCGCCGCCTTGGAGTTGGAGCCCCCGCTGCTGCTCCCACCAGCTCCAGTCCCGAGATTCCCGAAGCTCTGATCCATGGACGAAAAGGAACGGCAGGCGCGATGGATGGAACCCTAGCGAGCGAGCGAGGGACCGTACAAATAAAGCTCGCCGATCAGCGGTCCCTGTGGTCTCTCTCCCTCCCTCACCACTAATGGCGGCGGCGGCGGCCGTGGAGCGTACCTTCTCACAGTTGGTGGAGGACGAGGAGGAGGAGAGAGAGGGGGGACGGGAAGGAGAGGGGGACGGGAGGGGAGGAGGAAGGGAAAAGGTGTGCGCGACTGCCTCTGCCCTGTGCAATGTGGATGGCTGGCTTGCTGGTGGCGTCCCCTTTTCTCGCGTCAAATCTCACTGGAGACGAGGGCCTCCCCTCCCCCAGCTGCTGAGGCTCAGCAGCAGACGTATGCCGCCGTATGTGTATGCGTACCCGTGTACGTATAGGTACATACACGCCTGCTCCAGGAGATCATGATCATATGCCTGACTACGTTAAACAAAAAGATAATAAATCTTCGTCCATAGATAATAACTGTATTTCGAATGTAGAAAACTAATAGAAAATATATTTGACATTAATTATTTCTTTTATAATACATTGTTGTTTGCTAAAAATCATTGTTATCTTAAAAGCTCTTTGCTACAAATCTATTGAAACAAGTTTTGCATCTTAAAATTGTATATGATTTAAATAGTTTCTGATTAAATTTGTAAAGTTTGACTTTTCTCTGCGTAAAATATACGTAGTTATCATTGGGAACATATTTCACCAAAAATGAACATTCTTTTATAACCAATATTATATGTGTATTTGCTGCAAGCAAGTCGTAAAGCAGCGCCAGGGTGCTGTACGTAACTTTTTTACAATTTAGTCTTTTTTTTAAGTTTTTCACAAATAGACCCCTGATGGAAAGAATTCAAAAAATGGACCCTTAGCTCAGCGCCATAGATGTTGACACCGAGGTAGACGCCAACGTCTCTGGCGCCGAGCTCCTGGAAACGGTGGATGACCTGTCAGAGGGCTCGGCGCCGGAGATCTTGGCGCCGAGCTCGGCGCCAAGGTGAATGACGCCGAGCCTTTAATACCTATTGGGCCTGCACCTTTCCTCTCTTCTTCTCCCTCTCTCGCCCTAGGATAGCCGAGCTCCGTCGCCGCCGCCGCCCGCGCCCTTGCCTCCACCGGTCGCCCTCGCCCCGCGCCGCGCCACCGCGGCCACGCGCGCGCCCCGAGGCCGCCCCGCGCCGCACGCCCAACGAACGACCCGCGCCCCTTGGCTGTGCCGCCCCACGTGCCTCGCCGTTGCCCATGGCTAGCCGCCGCGCCGCGCCACCTCCGCCGCCCTCCACCGCCGACCTCGCCCCGCCTTGCCGCCGTCCAGCACCGGCGTGCCTCCCGCACCCGTTGAGCCGGACTCGCCGCGCGGAGCCCGCCACCTACAGCGCCCGGCCGTGCCACCGTCGGTCCAGATCGTCAGCCTGACCCAAGCCCATCGTCCGCTACAACTCCGTCGACGTCCGCGGAGCAGTCGTTGGAAAAGATAAAAATTATAAATATACAATGTACCTACTTAGTTGGTATTTGTTATTTACTAGTTAATGTGATGACTAAGGTAGTTGATTTAGTTAGTGATCTAGTGAGATATATATGTAGATAGATAGTAACATAGATACATAGGTTCATAGATATAGTTAGATAGCTACTTAGATATGTAGTTACATATTTAGTTAACTACATATGATCTAGCTATTTAGTGAGTATACTGTATATATACATAGTTATTATCTTGATTACTTAGTTTGTAGCTAGAAAAGTACTTGTTAGGTACTATCTATTGTCTAATTTTGACTAAAGGGCATGTGTTTCATTACGTGTTTGAACTAGATGGACAACCTAGTGACCATATATCATAGAGGCACCGTTGAAAGCAATCGCTATGGATATGTTGAGTTTCTTGATATGCAAAGCATGCATATGCTATTCAATGATAGGCCTTCATTTAGTGAGATGGTTGCAAAGGCTCGGGAGGAGCTGCATTGCCTTGGAGATGATGGCATTGTAGTTGATGGTGTACTGCACCTAGGTTCTCCTCCGAATATCTTCAGGCGAATGATCTCAATTGGTTGTGCGGATTAGTGGAAGAACTATGTGAGATCGGCTATGAAGAGCCAGCTACAATGTTTGGACATGGTTATGCATTGGGTGTTAGTTGATCCCATCCCTTATGGGTTTACCTCAGCAATGGATCATCAGGCACACATCGACCCTCCCGTTCCGAAACCTTACCTGCATGTGTAGATTGCACCTACGGTTCCCGATGCTCAATCTGCCCCCAATATGGTATTTGTAGATGGTTGTCAGACTCATGTTTCCATGACAGATCCTCCTTATGAGATCTCTTTGACACAGAATCATCCGAGTAAGTGTCTTAACCGCATAGTTTTTGGGAACTTACCCCGTTTCTTACATCTATTTTTTCATTCTTTCCTCATTTTTGTACTGATGTTATAGAAGACATTCCTGAGAATGTGGATGTGCCCCTATTGCTGCGCAAGTGCACTTTAGAGATGGATTCCGTGGCTCCAATAGTGTTGAAATTATTCATGATTCGGAGCCATATGAGATGGCTAGGGCTCTTGATTCTGATGATGATCGCCCTGTTGGAGAGCTGACGGAGAGTGATGTTGAGATGATGAGGCGTATCTTTCCCGGCCGCCGTGATCCTAGAGTTCACAAGTTCAGCGATCTTGCTCATTCCGATCAGGCGTTTGCAGAAGGACGTGATGATGAGCTCCTAGAAGCTCCTGAGGCTGGTCCTAACATGGTAATTGAGAATGGGAGGGTGTTCAATGACCTCCCTGCTTTGAAGAGGTGGTTGCAGGCTTTTATAGTGATACGAAAGAGGCCTTACAGGGTATTGTATTCATATGTAGAGCACCGTTACATAGTTGTGTGTGACAAAGAACGCTGCCCATGGAGGGTTTGTGCAAGGAAGCAATAGGTAACCGGAAAATAAAAGATCACAAAAGTTGTCGGGCCACACAATTGTGCTGACCATGAGCTGACATTGAGGCATCGGTAGTTGACATCTACCCTCATTGCCAAGCGGTTGATGGGAATTTTGCAGGGAGAACCCAACATGAAGGTGAGGACAATTATCAGGACCGTTGAGGCGTTGTATGGAGGATATATGATAACTTATGGTAAAGCATGGAGGGCTAAGCAGCGAGCATGGAAGATGATATATGGGGACTAGGAGGATGGGTATGAGCAGCTACCAGTTCTTTTCAATACAATCAAAGTGGTGAATCCAGGCATGCATTATGAGTACATCCCAAAACCTAATGCATGGAAGAATGGGAGGCAGATATTCTTCCGTGCCTTCTGGTGCTTCCCTCAATGTGTCGAGGCCTTTAGGCACTGTCGTCCCGTCTTCTCCATTGATGGTACATTCTTGATTGGCAAATACCAGGGCACACTTCTTATAGCCATATCCTGTGACGCGAACAACAAGTTGGTTCCTTTAGCATTTGCTTTGGTTGAGATGGAGGTCAATGACAGTTGGGGATGGTTCTTGAGGCTAGTCTGGATACACATGGTTGGGTCTGTTAGGGAGGTTGGCGTCATATCTGATAGGCATCAGGGCATACTTAATGTTGTGTGAGAGCAGATAGAGGGGTATGCACCTTTGCACCATCGTTGGTGTACTCGGCACCTTACCGAGAATCTAGTCTAGAAGGATGATGTTAAGGGTAACTTTGATCTGTTCTAGGAGGCTACTCGACAGCTTGAGGACAAGTACTTTAAGGAAAAGTTGGAGCAGGTCAGAACCGCATCAAATGTAGAAGGCAGACAATGGCTCATAGGTTTGATGAGGGATTTGGAGAAATGGACGAGAGCTCACGATGCCGGTGGATGGAGGTACAAGTTTCAGTGCAGCAACATGGCAAAGTCATTCGATAAGTTGCTATTGGGGATACGTGGTATGCCCATGAATGCAATCGTTCAATTCACCTTCTATAAGCTTGTTGCCTGGTTCAACGATAGACATGCCCATGCATTACAGTTGCGGAGTGATGGAGAGATATGGGCTCCGAAACCAAAGGCACACCTAAAGAAGGCAAGAGAAAAGGCTGGCACACATGAGGTTGCATGCTTTGACCATGCCACAGGGAC
Organism: Miscanthus floridulus; assembly: GCF_019320115.1. Taxonomy (NCBI): domain Eukaryota; kingdom Viridiplantae; phylum Streptophyta; class Magnoliopsida; order Poales; family Poaceae; genus Miscanthus; species Miscanthus floridulus. The sequence goes on along the minus strand of NC_089582.1, from coordinate 15,983,695 downwards.
TTATCAGGTCGAGCATAGGGGCGGTACAACGTCCGACGGCGAGGTCTGAGAGTCGAGGATACATGTGGTTGTCCTCCAAGATTTCAAGTGCACTTGTGGTAAACCAAGGCAGTACCACTTTCTATGTTCTCATTTGGTGATAGCAGCTAGGCATCGCAACTATAATATCGAGAGGAGGATACCTCATGAGTTCAGTGTCGACACGCTTGTGCACACATGGAGCCCCCGCTTCGTGCCTTTCCGGGACCCTGGAGAGTGGCCTCCATATGATGGGCCGAAGTACATTGTGGATCCAGCTTACCATTGGAACAAGCATGGATCAAGGCAGAGGACAAGGCATAGGATGGTTATGGATCAGATACCCGGAAGAACGAGACGTGGGAGAGGAACTCCATTTGTTACTGACCCCGAGCAGTACGAGTGCGGCAAGTGCGGTAGACTTGACCACAATTCACGAAGTTGCCATTGGTAGATTAGTGAGGTGTAACTATTGGTTCATTTTATTATTTTATATTTGTCGTCTTCATTTAATTAATTATGCATGACTCTTTTTGTGCTTGTATTTGTGTCAATTACTTATACATTTGTAAGTTCATGTTTCATCGTATATTGAAATTCTAATTCATTCACTTTTTTGTAGGATAGAGCAATTCCACCTGCTCGACCCGACGTACGAGGTGACCCACCGAGGACGTCTCATAGTGCTGGGGCAGGTAATAATCTATAAGTTTTGTTCAAAATTTGATGAATGTACATGTGTTCGTGAAGTAACAGGAGACTATGTTTTATTCGATGTAGAACCTTTCGCTCCTTCGTCCTAGAACCCACAGTGGGTTCTTGGACATGCTGTACGACGATAGGTACACTCCTTTCCTGCAAAGAGCTGGCCTGGATGTCATTCTTTTTAGGTTCGTCGTGGGTTGCCCAAGTTCAACTCAACGACCATAACTGCGTTGGTTGATAGGTATTAAATTGAATCATTGCCTCCATTCATGGCTATTTGTTCATGCGATTGACTTTTTAACAATTAATATTGCTTTGTCTTAAATATAGGTGGCGGCCGGAGACTCACAGCTTCCACCTACCTTTCGAGGAGATGACAGTCACGCTCCAAGACTATCAGAAGATGCTAGGCCTAAGGATTCACGGCAACCCAATCACCAGGCAGTGCAGGTCAGAGGGCTGGAGAGCACGAGTGGAGGCCTTCCTTGGGCGTGAGCTTGGTGGGCAAGTGGCTCGCACTTCTGGAGTTCCCATCTCCTGGCTACGGGAAGAGTTCGCGCAGTGCCCCGAGGAGGCAGATGAGGAGACAGTTGGGTACTACTGCAGGGCGTGGATCCTACACCTGTTTGCCTGCGTTCTCTTCCCTGACGCCATGGGTGACAGTGCGTGCGTCCTGGATGTGGATCCACTGCCTCGGTGACTGGGACCAGGCGGGTCACTACTGCTAGAGCTCTGTAGTCTTGTGTTTTTATACCGGCAGCTGTGCGAGGGGTGTCGTCGGTCTTTGTCAAACCCATCACTTGGTGGATGCGTGTACCTGTTACAGCTGTGGATGTGAGCTCATCTTTCAGTTGGCCGTCCTAAGGTTCTGGATCGTCGTGAGTGGTTCCAAGGTCAGCCTCCAAGTCGGCAGCCGACATGGGTGTACCTTTGGGACCAGGCCAGGGTTCCGTACGCGAGGTTAGACCGGGCGTACATTGAGTTCACCAACGAGCTAGACACGCTGACGGCGTCTAGTGTAAGTAAATTTTATTTCCCATGCTGGTTTGAAAAAAGATTAGTATACCATCTAACATCTTGTTTGGACATGTTGTAGGTGGAGTGGGAGCCATACGGTGGAGAGGACGCACTTCCTTTTCAGCTGAGCAATGTTTGTGGGGTCGACGACGACTTCTATAGGATGAGGTGCTCTCTAATATGCTTCTATGCTATCGAGTACCATCTGCTAGATAGGGTTGCACACCAATTTGGAGTGAGACAGCTTTGGCCGACGGCTCTGTTCTCGACTGGGGTTGACTTACACAAGTAAGTGTTTTGATATTTCAAATGTCTCATGATGATGGTCCATTTCTATTAATATGGTGACATGTACATGGATTCAAGTAACGATGACATACGTGCAGGTTGGATCGTCAGAGGAACAAGAAGATTTTTGACTGGGAGAGGCACCACCAGTCCTTCATTGAGGAATGGGAGGAGATGCACGATAACGTGGACGACAACGAGCCGCACACGAACCGTGAGTTCAGGCGGTACCAAGCTTGGTACCAGCGTGCGACACATTGCAGGCTGAGGCTACAGTGGACCGAAGCTGACTACGCTGACATTGAGTCCTCCGACGATGAAGACACGGCGTACGACCAGTCGACTCGTGCAGGAAGGCAGGTGGAGGCAGGACCGATCTTGGACAGAGTGGTAAGCCAATTGCCTTATTTTTGTACGTTAAGTTGCATAACAATACATTAGGCGTTCTTGGACCGACATTAGGAGTTATCTATTGTAGTTAGTGCAACCTTCGAGCCGTATCACCCTTATAATACGTTAGATTCTTGTACAAAAAAAAACAAAACCTATTGCTATCTGTTCAGAAGTATTATTACTGAAAACTTTGTTGCAGGGCAATACACTAAAATGCTCAGTTGAAGAGATCGAGCGCGTTCGGCTGAGAGTCAATGACGACTACATACTTGGCTTCCTGGACATAAGATTAAAAATATTCTTTCAAACATATCATTTTTACGTTAGATTCTTTCAGTTAACATAGTTTTGTACAACAGAGGCTGTCACGTCGTCTACGCTGTGCTGTTGGTCGTTGTGGTTGCAGGACAGACACGACGCAAGACGTATACGTTCCTTCCGCAGGCAGAGGAGGCTTGGGTTCCTCTAGTCAAGCAGCTACAGGGGATGGGGACGAGGACGAGGAAGACGACGACGACGACGTGGACAAGAGGCACGAGGAGCTTGGCCCCTCTCAGCTCCATGATGCTCCCTCGACTCATCCTACACCGTCTCTAGGCACTAGGCGACATCGTCCGCGTGACCCTTACACTCTAGGTATGAGCGCTCTCGGTCACAAGGGTAAGGGCAAGAGTAGGAGGCAGTGAGGGATGTGGTAGTTGTTAGTATGCACTATTATGGATTTTGTATTTACTTTTCTATAACTATTTGGGACTGTATGGACATTGTGGACTATTTGGACTGCGCATGACATATTATGTTGGTTGTGATGTCCGTTGTGGTTGCATTTTGCTCCTTGGATGATTAAATGTTTGGAATATATAATAATGTCTCTGTTTGTAACTATGGATGCTCCTAAAACAAGGGAAACTCTTGTGAATTTTATCCGTGAAACAATAATCATACTACACTGCTAAAAATGATGTAATTTAACAAACATAAATCAAAACATCACAAATAAATGTCAATGAGAACCATAACTACAATACAACCAATTTCGTTCTAAGAAACGAAAGCAGTTAACATTAAACCCTAAACCTAGTGTTTCCCATTTGATGCACAACAATGAACCCATAACATAACTACATGCGCCTAGGTTTGCTAGCTTTTTCACGCCTTGGCATCATTCAACGGTTGTATAATATATATATTGAGGGATACAATGAAACCCTAAGTGATGACGATTATTAGGTTGAAAAATCTGACTAATATATACCGAATCGATGCGAAAAAAAACTAGGAGGGGAGCGAGGATACCTTGCTCTCGAAGATCTACGGATCAAATCAAGATTTTCAAGGTCCAATATGCCGATTCGTGAGGTAGGGTGAAGTGGGGAGAGAAAAAACCCGAGAGGGGGGAGAAAGAAGAGGAAAAACGCTCGGACAGGAAGGTTGGGCTAGGGTTATATGCAGGGAGCTCGGCGCCAAGCTCGACGCCCGAGTGACTGGCGCCGAGCTCCATGCCATGTCATCCACCATGCCCAGGAGCTCGGCGCCAGAGATGCTGGCGCCTACCTCGGTGCCAGCATCAATGGCGTAAGCTAAGGATCTATTTTCTGAATTCTTTTCGCTAAAGTCTATTTGTGAGAAATTTTCAAAAAAGGTTAAATTGTAAAAAAATTCGGCAACTGTACTCAGTCGCAAGCTATGACGTTACTAGTTGTGTATTTCGTCAAAATGAATCTATATATAATATTGAGTGGTCGTTATTTTATTTTTCTTCACTTTACCTTTATTTATAAATTTATATATTCGACTTAGCTAAAATTCTATATAAAATTATATTAAGTATTATGAATCTGAATAAATATAATATCAAAACATATTTCATGAAAAAATTTAAGGAAGCAAATTTATCGTGAATATTGTTGTGTTGTTTATAAATTTGGTTAACTTAGAAGAAAAAGAGGGAGTACCGTCATGAAATACGAGGTATATCAAAAGTTTAATTTTTTGTCTCTAATTATAGGGTAATCTCTATGCATATCTACCTTTTTAAATCCTACTCATGCATACCTTTTAAACAACATCTTGCACAAAATAGCTTCTATAATTTTTTTAGAAAGGACGGCAAAAGCTTTGCCACTATTTTTATTAGACGATGAAAAGAAACAAGTGGCGGAAATAGCTTCTATACTATAATTAGTAGCGGAAATCAGTGAAATTCGATGTACATGTATTTCTAAACTATATGTTGCTAGAAAATTAAGCAAGTCAACAATCAAACTCTTTTTTTGAAGAGCAACAATCAAACATTCAAACTAGCTAATTAGCAAAGGGCAATTTAATTTTTTGTCGTACCCCACTTTTTTGCTCTTAAAATTAGTTGAATATCTTGTATTTTAGGCCGGATGAATATGTGGTCTTTTAATGATCGACCGTGGTAAACGGTTTCTGGTTTTACTCGAGGAATGTGCATGCGTATATGATCGGTGTTAGTATTATTTCCTGTGGTAAACGGTTTCTGGTTTTACTCGAGGAATGTGCATGCGTATATGATCGGTGTTAGTATTATTTCCTGGTACACATTTTGCAAGGGACGGCCTCTTGCTGTTGGCGAGTTTGGAGTTTAGGATGGAGGGGGAGTCCCGGCACCTTTGGGGCTGTGAATTGCTGCATCCAGGTCATGTCATTTGCCGGTCGGGAGTGACGAGCCGGGGAGACCAGGACAAATCACAGGACGCATACTCGCACGTGTCGCATCTTGCTTCTCTCGTCCGTGTCGATCGAGTTGCATCGGTGTGTTGTGTGCCCTCCGTGAAACGCCCTGCATTGTGCATGTGTGTTATGTGCTCTCTCTCACCGGTTCCGTCGTCCTCTTTTCAGTTTTCACCACTGGGATTTATTCTGGGAACGAGAGAGAGATGAAAAGATGGATTCTTGGAAAAGTAAAATGCTTGCCATACCCGGCCTTTTTTCACCGTCCCATGTTCTTTCTTTAACTTTTACCATACCCTTTTAATTTATTTCTCTTCCCTTTTTATTACCTGAGATCTTATTCTTCTTTCAAATGTGAAATGAATAATGCCATCTTCCTACTTTGTGTGCGAATATAAATTTCTATGAGTTGTAACTCTCAGTGAACTTTTTTTTTGTAAGATTTCAACATACATTTCAGATTTTTTATGCTTAGTGTAATTAAAATCGTGAGTGCACACGTTAATCTTGAAAAATACATTTTCTTCTCAAAACAATAAATTTTAATTAGTGAAGGTGTTGATTTGTATATAATCAGTCTTGGGTTTCCAAACATCCTTCTTATTTTCGTTAAATATTCCATTCATGAGTTGTACAACAAGTCCCCGTTTGGCATAGCTCCTCCACCAACTTCAAGAGTTGTTGTGTGTCAAACAGGGTAAAATAAAACAGCTCCACTTGAGCAGCACCTTAAAATGTGCTCTCACAAGGGATGATGTGAGATGAAGTTAAAAATAGTAGCTTCACCCAGCTCCAACTAGCTCTGGTGGGCACTGCTTGAGATTCTATTAGAGCATGTTTTAAGGAGTTTAGCATGTGGAGTTGTTTTGTCAAACAGTTCAATAAAAGAACTGCAACTTTATTGGTAGAATTACTCATGGAGCTGAAACAATAAAAAAAGGTTTCGCTTCACTGTGCCAAATGAGGCCAAAATTATACATTAATTAGCAAGCCAAACCCATGTACACCACCCACTTCAAGGCCCTGTTTAGTGGACCTCGATCCGGCTGGTTTCGGCTCCAACTCCCTCGTGAACTGTTGCAAGAAGCTATTTTTATCTCATCCTCACAATGAACTAAAAACCAATGAAGCTATTATGCTTTTAGCTTTACATATACTCCGTATGTTTTTATCATCTTCATTCACTCCTTCGTGCACTGTAACAAGGAGATGGGAACTGTTTTGGGTTGTATCATTGTATGGGACGGGGCTTGGCCATACTACCATCGTAGCAGCCGTGTAGACAATTGATGATTGACCAGGGGTCAATTGAGCTAGGGCCGTAGGAGCTGAATTCCGGTCACTACACCTAGTGACCTGACAGATATGCGCTAGATCTCAGAAAATCTGGACTTCCCTTTTGTTGGCCGCGTCAAGAAACGCTAACTATATTCCTTTTTTGTTTCTTGAACCCGTTTGTTCCCTTGTAACTTTCTCTTTATTTTAATAAATTTACTGTAGGGGCCCGGCCCCTCCAGAGTTAAAAAAAACGCTAACTATATATAGGTCCCATAAACAAAGCATATTTATCACCAATGTCAAATCACAAATGCAACAACTTAGCAAGATATATATGGTACGGTAATCCTTCCCACGCGTGATCCCATCCGCTCAGAAAGTGTTACATGCACCCAAAAAGTTCCTAAACTTTTCACTGGGTAAACGTTACAATCGTATACTTCCTCCGCCCAAAATTATAAGACCTTTATAGATTTCTAAATTCATCTAACTTTTACTATATATCTAGACATAACATATATCTAGGTGTGTAATACAAATTATGAATCTAAACAAGCTAGAACGTCTTATAATTTGGAAGGGAGAGAGGGTCGTATAAAAACAGCTAGCATAGGCTGGTATGTTTTTGGCTGATTTTAGATGATTTCGGATGATTTAATAGTATTTTGTGAGAGAGAATAAACTGAAACAAGCGGAGAACCTACCAGCCGAACGCATATAATTGTTTGTTCTCTTGGACGAAAATCTTCACAATATATACTTCGGTACTAATATATATGAGCAGAAAAGAAAGCATCAGACCGACGTAGAATAATAGGGTCCCTTTGGTATGGAGCCCTAGGGTTTCCCTGCGCTTCGGGGCTGCAACCTCGCTTGTTTTTGATTCATTTGGCCCATCACCGAGCCCGGCTCGCCAGCTGCAAAATACGCTCTCTCTCATGGCTCCCAAGCAACGAAGAAAAGTTCCGTTTCTCGGCGGCCGGCTGGCGTGAGCGCTCGCGGGCGGCTTCGAGTCACCTCCCGACTCCATCTCTTTCACCCACCGCTCCCTTTCTTCTCCATTGTCACCCGCCTTGACGAGCATGCGGCGGCGGCTGCAGGCCGCGCCGGCCAGCAGGATGACGCGGCTCCACCGAGTCTGGCCGCGCGCCGTCAGCGCCAGCGCCGAGTCCGCCACCGCCTTCATGGAGAAGAAGGCGGCGTGGTTGGCTGTGCGACTGCGAGCTGCCACGGCTGCGCGTGCAACGCGGCGTGGTTGGCTGCGCGGGACGCGGTGGCCACGCGGGCGAGCAGCGAGCAGGGCACCGCGGCGGCCGCGCGGGCGAGCAGCGAGCAGGGCATCGCGGCGGCGCAGGCGAGCGGGACGCGGTGGCCGCGGGCGAGCAGCGAGCAAGATGGGTGGCCTAGCATGTGTTCGACAAAATGACTTGAGTAAAGAGCAAGGGTAGGATGGGTGGTAGCGCTACCTCTTCCTGGATGCAAGGTAGCCGTATCCACTGGTACAGGTAAAACAAACACAGTCCCTACACAGCATGGCTCATTTGTGCTCTCTTGGCCTGGTCGTGGCTGGTCTGGGGCTGGCCGACGGGACAAGCCACCCTGCGCTCCGTATCAAACAGGCCATAGTTATTTGTTGAGAGTACGGAGACCACATTTTTTTTATTGGACAATTGCTTGTACAACAGTAAAACACTGTATATTGACAGAAAAGTTGTTAAATATATATTATAAAATGGTGAGGTGATTGAAAGCTGAGGGGAGAAAGAATGTAAGCCTCGCATTTTTGCTTTCAGCAAATAAAAAAAATGGAGTTCGCACGGTCATCGTTTGCCTTTACTACACTCTACTACGGCCTTTTTAGATTGCAAGTTTTTTTCACTCTCTTTCCATCACATCAAATTTTTGGATATATGCATGAAGTATTAAATATAGATAAAAAATAATTAATTACATAGTTTGATTGTAAATTACGAGACGAATCTTTTGAGCCTAGCCATAATTTGACAATAATTGTCAAATACAAACGGAGTACTACAGTACCAAATACTGATTTTTAACTCTAATCTAAACGAGGCCTACATTAAAATATGGGGATTGGCATGTTGGTTCATCAAACTTGTCATTTGGAGCATCCGTTACGAGAGGACGCTGTAAACTGACAGGATGCATATGGCATTTGTAAAACATTATTATAGGAAAGGGACGGGTCTATGGCCCGTTCGCTGATACGAAACTTGCTTGAAATCGACTGAAAAATACTGTTTTGATTTAATTGCTGTGAGAGAAAAATACTGTTCTAGATGAAGAAAAACCGAATAAGCTAAATATAGAGTAAGCCATGACTATTATATTGGTCCCAACCGTACTTTTTTCCCAGTCACAGAAGCTATATATGTAGGATCACCGGAGCTTTCTCAACCAAAGTAAAATTAGGTTACAATAGTAGTAAAGTGTTGGACAATTGTAAGATCATTGATCATAAGCCCCTGCTAATGAATTGTAACACCCTCAGTATTACGCTCTAAACAAATTACTAAAACATATCATGAGCATCATATTTATGTGATATGAAAAGCTACTTCATAATTTATGTATATCAAGTAGGGTTGAAAACCAATTTTTATTGAACAAAAACACTATAGAACATATATGTAGCACTTAAATAAAGTTTGGAGTATAGACTTTGTAGATGACAATGAAATCCATGCTGTTGAAAAATAACTTCGCTAGCTAATGCTTCTAATGGCCTAGAAATGTAACTTGGAATCAAGTTCAGCTCAAAGACTTACAATCTTTTCAAGTTTATAGACAGCAAGATAATGCCATGTTTGGTAATTTATTTTGTGAAATCGAATTAAGGGATGTTGTCGTGTTTTAGCCCGGGTTGGTAGCCTCACATGCCATCTTGAGCATGGTGAAGATGGTTTAGGTCTAGAAGCAACCATTTAGTTGTTATAGGCGCTTTAAAGTTCGTGCAAGACATGATTTCAAGCTAGTTCACCGGGTGAGCGTGGTCACCACGTCTCGGGGGCGCGACGTCGCCACGCCGGCTTGCTCTACGCGCGCACGCACGCTGCCGCGCGTGGCCGACTGCGACTACCCTGTCCTGGCCGTCATTGGCTCTGTCGCGTGGAGCCGCTGCTGCTGCTCGCACGGCCGAGCGGCGCAGCCGCTCTACCGGCCCGCCTCGTGCCACGACACATGTAACACCCTCGGTGCTACACTATAAAATCTTTTGTTGAAACATGTCATGAGCATCATGGTTATATGTCAATGTATGTAATATAGTGTGTGAATCAATTTATATAACTTAAAACGACCAACGGAAATGCTTAACGAAAGGTCGTTCGTGACGTATAAAATTATCAAGTACGGATGTTCACGAATTTTTATTGAATGAAAACACTATAGAACGTATATACGGAACATTAGTAAAGTTGGAAGTATGAACTTTGTAGATGGCGATGAAATACCAGCGGTTGAGAAAGGAATTCACTAGCTAGCATACCTAATAGCATGGAAATCAAAGTTGACGCAAACCCGATCAAGACTTAGTCAAATTTCTTAAGTCGGAAAATGGTTTGACAAGGCTAAGTTTGGTAATTTTTGTAGGGTAATCGGGTTAAAGAGCGATGGGGTGTTAGGGCTTGTTTTAGTAGCTTAATATGCCCTCTTAGGATTTGCATAGGTGGTTTGGCGATGAGATCAACGTTTTGGGGTTATTCGAACGCTTTAAAGATCGTGCGCACAACGTTCCCGGCCGGTTTTATTGCGTGGACGCGGTCACCGTGCCTTAGCACTCGGCGTCGCAGCGTCGGGCGTCCGATGCACATGTGCAAGGACGCACGTGCACCACCACGCTCGGTGGGACGCTGGGGGTCGGTTGGCCTGGCTACTCTGCCCCGTAGTGTCCTTGTTGTTGCCGTCGCTGGCCTATTGCTCTAGGCGGTCCGCTGTCGCTTGGGCGCCTACCTCGCGCTGTCACCATCGCGCCACAGCACTCGCACGTTCATCTACGCCGTGTCGTCATGTTGGGCACACTACGCGTGTAGCTTCGTGGCACCCCCACGTGCCTCTGCTCTGCCTAGCGTCCGTGTCCCACCGAGGCGACACAACGCCCGCTGCCACGCCGTGCAACTACTTTGACGCCCTTGCTCTGCTTGCGCGTGCAGTCGTTCCTCGTGGTGCCTTTGTCCTCTTCTATTTAGTGGCAAGCGCCATGCCGCGCTCCCCAACCGCCACCGCCTTAATTAGCGTCGCGCTGGAGTCAACAACCCATGCCAAGGCCAGCTCGCAGCGTCGGGCCAATCCAAGTAATTGCGTAAGCTAGAAGCTCAATTGGGAACCTAGCTACGCGCCAAGCTCGCCCATTGCTACAGCCGTGCCGTGTCGAGCCTCAATTTGAAGATTCCCCACCATCGGCCACCTTAAGACTGAACGACGACGCCCATCCAATTCGCCTTGCACCGTCCATCTCCATTCAAATCCATGGCACTATGTCTTCACCCTATTCCCTTCTATCCCGTGCGCACCCCATTTTCACAACCACTGCCTTCCCGGCGCCGCTGACACGGTTACGCCACCGCCGTCCATCATGGAGCTTGCCGTGCACGCGTGGCCGGACTCACCCGGCCTGTCCCTAGTTAAGCCACCACCACAGGTAGCTTCGGGGTGAGTTGTTGATGCCTATCCTTTGGGTCATTCACTTCATTTGTGCCTTGGTTCACATAAACATGGCTGCCGCCGTCGCATGTTGTTCGCTGCCATAGAGGGAGCTCGGGACCGCGTCTCCGTTCATCGCTTCACCGCCCACCGCTTCGCGTTTGCATCTGGATGAGCATCGGCTCGCTATCGGGGGCGGGGAGGGGCTAGGATGGCCTGCGTCACTACCCAGTGCCGTCGTCGCCACGTCGGTGCGCGCGCGGGTGCCCGGGGACCTGGCCATTGTAAAGAAGCAAAGAGGGAGGGGCGTATTTGTAATTGAGTAGTCTGTGGGAATAGTACTATAGACCTTGGGGTGAATCGTCGGTAGCTCGAGGACGTTTTCGCAATTGTGTCCGCGCGCAGGCCTCCCCGTCGTGGGCCATTGTCGCGCGGTTGGGCCGCGCCCACATGGGTCGCGCGTGTGCGCGCTACGTGGGCGTGGGCGTGGGCCGCGCCGCGAGTTAGTGGGCCACAGGTTAAATTTAGTTTTCTTTTTCCAGGGAATTAGTTGATGCTTTTCTAATTTAAATTGTGAGCTGATCTTTGGAAAATTATAGTAAATGTTGTAGGTGTCCAAAAATAGTGAAATAAAATTTGTTAGGTTCACAAAAATGGGATCTATCTGATTCATTTAGGAAAGCTTAGCATTATTTAGCTTAATATTTGTAGGAATTTTTGTGGCAAATTGGTAATAGGTTTAGCCATAAAATTTTTACAGTAGGTTCATTGTTTTATTATGTGCTCACTGTAATTTTTATAGCCTTAGAATATATTGATAAATAGGGTAGCTAATACTCCTTGTTTTGTCATATATATATAGTAAATCAATATTAAGAGTAAGAATGCCTTTAGTTGCTAAGTTAATACATGAAATGTTTCATACCTGTTTAATGGAAATGATAGGCAACTTAGCGTCTAAGTCGGTAGAACTAGCTTAGTAGCTTGATAGATGTATTCTTATTTTAAGAGTTGTTGTTGCCGTATTACTAAGTGTTGCATCATTATTTCATGCATGTAGATAACGAGTTAGTAGAGTTCGTGCCTACGGGTGAGCAGGAGTACGAGGAGATCATCGAGGTGTACGAGGAGGAGATTCTTATATAGGAGGGAGCCCCGGAGCCTTCAGTTGCTGACTTTGTTGACACCCCGCCTGCCCAAGGCAAGCCCCGGTGCATAACCCTTATTTTGAATTATATTTGAATATATATATATGTGATGTGCATTTACGTTATAGGCATTTTGTGGAAACTACATGCATAGATATATCTACCCATGAGTCCTACTAGCATAGGTCAAGTAGTTGTTATGCTCAGGATTTCGGTAGCGTGAGTAACCTGCCGTTACTCACAATAGGTGATTATTATTATCACTCATGATAAAAATGGTGAAAGGAAAAATGTAGACTGGGCAGGGATATGGTTTGGATATTGGTGGGTGTAAGAGGTTGTGTCCTACGGCCAACAGGGCATAGCTTGGTTACACTGTTTCACTGTCTGTGTCGGTTAAGGACCGGCCGTTGCATTGTATTCTAGGCAAGTTACCGACCGTTGCTCAACTCTTGCTTAAAAGTAGAACATGTGCTTACATAGAATGGTTAGATAATGAACCAATCTTGAAGGCTAATAATTAACATACATAAGGATTCATTATTAGTATTGCTTTCTGTAAAAAGGAACCCAACAAGCCATAAAGCTTATCATATCCCTTGGAGTCGGGAAATTATTTCTACTAGTCAGATAAGTCTTACGAGTACATTATGTACTCAGAGTTTATTTACCCCTATTGTAAGTACTGCTTGAGGAGTAGCCATTGTGTGAAGGATTCTTCTGGTAGGCACAGACGGATCCTTGTATATTATCGATAGATGTTTCTTTTTATTTCGCTGTTAGATTTCTGCACTCCGAATTTGGGATTGTAATAATATATTTTTAAGAACTCTGGATGTATGAAATGGACTAAGTAATATAAACTCGTTATCATTATTGGATCTTGAGGAAAAATGTGGATTAATCGGGCTCTCCCTTGGGGTGTGCTCGACAGAATCCGCCCAATGTAGTTCGCTCTCGAGGTGCTTTGTATGCCTATTTGTATCTAGTGGAGGACAAGCGCCTCCATAAGTGTGTTATTTCGGGCAATTCTACCACAACACAGCCGCTACAGGTGTCGTTGCCTCACCATCACGTATGAGCCTCCCTCTGCACCCCTACTCTGCTGCTGGTCTGGTTTGGTGCTCATCGCTGTCGCACGCACATAGTGGAGCTCACCGTCGCCTTGCCAGTTATGGCACTGCGGCTGCGAGGGCCATGCCGGCCAATGGACGCACGTGCTTATCTGATTGCGTCTGTGCGTATGATGCCCTGATCACACCGATCATATCCCACCAATGCGAGGCCATGCTGAGCCCACCTGTCGACCCTGTCTCTGTCTTTCTCTCTGCTGACCGCCATCGAGCCACGCCACCAAATTACCCAACGATCGATCACCACCATTCAATTCATTGCATCCATGGCTTCACCATCACATCCTCTCACTGCTCGACCCCACCCAGACATGAAGAAGGCACTGCCAAGCTCTAATTTGGAGCTTTCCCTCGCCGCCATGCCATTAAGGCCGTGCTCGACCATGGTCGAGGGTAGCCCTCCTATCGCCCATCCTGAACCAATTCACCTGCACCACAAGCTTCGCCTTGACTCCCTCTTCACCTTGTGTGCCTTAGCTGAACCACTACCGCCTCCCCGTTGTCGCTAACGTGACCGTGCTGCTGCGGTGCGCCGCCGCATGTGGCCAGCCCTTTTCTGTCACCCTCTTCACCACCCACCACCTTGGCCAGGTCCATGGTAGTCTCCTGATGCTCACTCGCTAGCCAATTAGGTCCTTAGGTGCTCTGGTTCATCAAGGCAGTCGTGCCATCATCGTGGATGGCCGCGCGCTACCGCAACTAACTCTAGTGTGTCCCGTCGCCCCGCGTTGTAGCTTGGTGTAGGCGGTGGGACCATAGTTGAATGTCGGCCTGACCGACGTGCCAGTGCGGGTCCCTAGTGGCCGGCGTGGCCACCCCATGCCACCACTCGTCATGCCACCGGGCATGAGTTAGCCAGGGGTGCGCGCGGGGGCATTCCAGGGAAGCGGGGGGGGGGTTAAGTGAGAAGGTCTGAGAGAGAAGAAAATAGTGTTAGTACTTAGTTGTAAATTGGGAGAAGTTCGAGGTCTCTTTTGTAAAATTGCCAGCGTTGGCGGGCTTTCCCCGACGCGGGTCGTCTCCATGTGGGCCTCGCAGGAGATTCACTTTTCCTTTCTTTTTAAGGAATTAGAAATGGTTTTCTAATTTAATTTCTGAGCTAATCTTTAGTAATTAATATAAAATCATGCAGGTGTCAAAAATTGTGAAACAAATTTTGTTAGATTCCTAAAAATTGTGATATATCTGGTGGTTTATTTAGTTCATACTTATATGTGTTGATATTAGGAGTTATTAAATCATTTGAGAATGCTTAATAATATTAAGTTAATTATTGTAGGAATTTTTGTGGTAAATTGGTGATAGCTTTAGTCCTAAAATTTTTATGGTGGCTTCATTGTATTATTATGTACTCACTATAATTTTTGTAGCCTTACAATAGACTAAGCATTATGGTAGTTAAATGCTCTTTATTTCAATATACATTAAATCACTAGTAGAAATAAAGATATATCCTTAATTTGCCAAGCTAAGGGTTTGTTAGTTGAACCCAACACTTTGCTTGATGAAGATGATAGTTAGCTTAGTATCTTAGTCATTAGAGCTAGCTTAGTAGCTTAGTGTGCGTATTCTTATTTTAAGAGTTGTTGTTGCCTAAATTCTAAATGGTTGCATCATCATCGCATGCACGTAGAGAACAAGTTGGTGGAGATAGTGACCATAGACGATCGTGAGTTCGAGGCGATCATCGAGAAATACGAGGAGGAGGTCCTCTTGAGGGAGGAGGTCCCGGAGCCACCACCGACTGACTCGACTGACACCGCGCCTGCCCAAGGCAAGCCCCGGTGCATCACCCTTATTTTTTATAATCACTATATGTATATATGTGATGTGCATTTATGTTACAGGTGAAAGCTCTAGTTTGATTTTGGTAAATTGATGAAACCCTAAGTGCTAACCTAGTTTATTAAAGTGATTATGAGATAGGTGGCACATTCCAAGTGGTGAAGCAAATGAAGATCATGACATGATGATGGTTATGCCATGGTAATGATCAAGTGCTTGGACTTGGAAAAGAAGAAAGAGAAAAACAAAAAGCTCATGGCAAACGTTAAATTTATAGGAGCTTTTTGGTTTAGTGATCGAGACACTTAGTGAGTGTGATCACATTTAGGATCGATAGCTATACTATTAAGAGGGGTGAAACTCGTATCGAAATACGGTTATCAAAGTGCCACTAGATGCTCTAACTTATTGCATATGCATTTATAATCTAGTAGAAACCTAACACCCTTGAAAATGTTTGTAAAAATATGCTAACAGACATGCACAAGGTGATATACTTTGTGGTTGGCATATTTGAGCAAGGATGAAGTTAGTAAAGTAAAGGAGGTGATTGTCACTACAAAACAATGACCGAACGATGGTCACGTAGTGACTGGACTTGGGGGAGCAACGTCCGGTCATTTATAAAAATTAGTGGAGTGCTCAGGCTACTCTCGGCCTGAGACCGAACGTAGGTGACCGGACTCTGGCTGAACACTATTCAGCGTCCGGTCCTGCTGATGTGGCGGTGCACAGAGAAGAGGGTGAGTGACCAGACGCTGAGCGAGTCCAGTCGGGCGTGATCGGACGCGTCCGGTCGTGAAAAACCATCTCTGGAACCTTACTGGAAACGACCGGACTCTAGTGGTGGAGAGTCCGGTCACTTTGAGCAGCGCGTCTGGTTGTAACTTAACACATGGCGTGAAGCAGACTAGCCGTTAAGATCGGGCGCTCAATATTTGAAGCTGATGACACATGGCGATCATCAGGCAACCAGACATCGGGGTCCAGAGTCCGGTCAACCTGACCAGCGTGTCTGGTTGCCCTGAGTTGGGCTGCAGTGGTAGCCTAACGACTCTATTTCATTTGGGGGCTCTATTTAAAGGCATGTGGCCGGCTCTAGCTCACTCTCTTGGCTATTTACATTGACATAGCAACCTTGTGAGCTTAGCTATAACGCCCTAGCCCAGAAAAACGGCTAAGATCCACTCTACACGTTGAATGGAGCACGCCTACTAATTAACTCTCTTGCGCTTTCGTCCTCGCTTCGCGCAAAAGGTTCGAACCAGAGTTCATTAGCTTCCCAGGGCTCGGGTTTTTAAGTTGGTTCGGCTCAGATTCAACTTCCGAGATGGTACTACTTCCGGTGCTACAGTGTTCCATGACGCTACAGTAATCGACACCCTCCACGCTACGCTAGCGTACCGACGCCCGAGCTACAGTGTTGGTCATTCGGCCCAGCCCACTGGCCAAGGCCTGGGGTCTCACATACACCCACCCTTAAGGACTCGACATCCTCGTTGAGGGACCAACCTACGCGAACTTGTCTACGATTTGGCCCACGTCCATATTCCCAGCTCCCCGGCCCAAGTGCCAAACGTGACCTGTCCGGGCTCCCGAGCCATATGTCTGTGAAACCACTCGACTCTCTTGGTCCACGTCTATATTCCTAGCTCCTCGACCTAAGTGCCATGCTCTCACAGTTGCCATGCATAGCCTGTCCGAGCTCCTGAGCCATATATTCATGAAACCACGAGAGTTGGCTCTGATTACCATTTGTAACGCCCCAGCCCAGAAAAACGGCTAAAATCCACTCTAAACGTTGAATGGAGCACGTCTGCTAATTAACTCTCTTGCGCTTTCGTCCTCGCTTCGCGTAAAAGGTTCGAACCGGAGTTCATTAGCTTCCCAGGGCTCGGGTTTTTAAGTTGGTTCGGCTCAGATTCAACTTCCGAGGTGGTACTACTTCCGGTGCTACAGTGTTCCACGACGCTACAGTAATCGACACCCTCCACGCTACGCTAGCGTACCGACGCCCGAGCTACAGTGTTGGTCATTCGGCCCAGCCCACTGGCCAAGGCCCGGGGTCTCACATTAGCCAAAGCCCTCCCACTGAACTCCATCATTTATTCATCATCTTTGTGAGATTGGGAGAGAATCCAAGTGCATTGCTTGAGTGTTTGCATTTAGAGGCACTTGGTGTTTGTGTTTCACTACGGGATTCACTTGTTACTCTTAGTGGTTGCCGCCACCTAGATAGCTTAGAGTAGCGAGGATCGTCGAGCAGAGGTTGGTGATTGTCTCCGGCTCCGATCACGGTGATTGTGAGGGGTCTTGTGCCTTTTCCGGCGGAGCGACGAAAGGTAACTCTAGTGGATTGCTCATGTCATTGAGTTACCTCACTTGTGGGTAGGTTCTTGCGGTGTCCAATTGTGTGGATGAGGTTCGTGCAACACCTCATAGCCACCGAACCACCAAGTGTTGGTTGACACAACGGGGACTAGCGTGCCGGCAAGCACGTGAACCTCGGGAGAAAAATTGATTGTCTCTTGCCCTTTGGTATTCTCCCGGTGATTGAATTGGTATTCTTCTTGTGATTGGTTTACTCCTTTACGTGACGGTATAATCACCCTACTTGGCTACTTACTCATTTACATTCTCGCAAACTAGTTGTAGCAAGCTCTTTAGTGTAGCTAGAATTGAGAGCTTGCTTTGTAGTTTAAGTTCATCTAGTGGAGCTCTTTAGTGTAGCAAGTGTGAGAGCTCTTAGTGAGTAGTGACTTAGTAAAATTATATGTCTAGTGATCATAGTAACTAGAATTATTGGATAGGTGGCTTGCAACCCTTGTAGAGCTAGAGTAAGTTTGTATTTCGCTATTTGTCATACTAATCAAATTGCTCTAGTTGGTTTGTAGATTTTTTTAAACTAGGCTATTCACCCCCTCCTTTAGCCATATTAGGACCTTTCAACAGGAATTTTATGGAAACCACACGCATAGAAAAATCTGTCCTATGAGTCTTACTAGTGCAGGTTCGAGTAGCTGCTATGCTTAGGTTTTCGGTAGCATGAGTAACCTGCTGTTACTCACAATAGGTGATTATTATAATTACTCTCATGATAGTGAAAGAAAAATAGAGACCGGACAGGGATATAGTATGGGTATTGGTGGATGTAACGAGTTGTGTCCCGTGGCCACAGGACATAGCTTGGTTACACTTTTTTCCTTGTCCGTGTCGATTGAGGACCGTCCGTTGCTGTGGATGGTAGTCAGATCACAGACTTATTATCCTAAGCACATATTTGTTTATGGGAGCGAAAAGACTCGTTATGCTCTTGTCGTGGGTTCTGGCTCTTTCCGGACCGACTGATTGGAGGCGGGGAAAGGTGGAGGTCTAAGCACCATATTGAGACCGGGTCTCAAGTGTGGGGGCTTGGAGTCCAAGTTTGGACAGGGACTTGGACCCCGTGATAGGAGTGAAATGGGTTGGTCTTTGTTTGTGCCTGGGGTATAAACGGGGTGTGTGTTTCGGGGTACCTAGTTGAGATACATTGGTTCGCGAATCGTCGTTTCCATGAGACGATACGACTTGGCTATGGTCTAGCACCATAGTAAGAACTGGAATATGAAAGATGGTAAATTGGTTCTGAATGCTCAATCCTTGCTTGAAAGTAGAATATGTGCTTACCTAGAATGGTTTGCTAATGAAGTAATCATGACTGCTAATTAAACTGGATCTTAAGGACGTACTTCTAGTAATGCTTTTCATAAATAAAAAACAAACAGCAGACCCATATTGCCTATCATATCTTTTGGAGTCGAGAAAATATTCCCACTAGTCTTGTAAGTCTTATGAGTACATTGTGTACTCAGGGTTTATTTTTCCCTGTTGCAGGTGCAGCTCGAGGAGTAGCTCCTGTGTGGAGGATTCTTCTGGTGGGCACAGACAGATCCTTGTATCGTTTTCGCTAGATGTTTATTTTTATTCCGCTGTTTAATTATCGTACTCTGAACCCTGATATTGTAATAAATAATTTTTAAGAACTCCTATTGTATGAAATGAACTAAGTATTGTAAGCCCGTACTCATTATCTGGTTCTGGAGGTAAATCGTGGATTGATTCGAGTTATCCTGTAAGGTGTGCTTGACGGAATTGTCTGATGTAGCTAACTTTCGAAGTGCTTATGGTTTAGTGAAAGACAAACATATCTGAAATCGTATTATTTCGGACGGTTCTACCACACGAATCTTCTGACACGAGCTTTAAACGGCTGCGGTACATACTCCTATATTAGAACAAAATAGCAGTGTAAAAGCATCTTAACTCAGGATCCATAACTAAAATATGATATTAGAACAAATTAAAATAGCAGTGTCTGATCGTTCAGACTAGCTTAGAAGAACCCTGGGATTTTTTTTAAAAAAAACCCTGAGATGAACTGGAGAGAAAAAAAGAAGGAAGGGGTAAAAGAAGCAAAGGTAAAAAAGTTAAAAAGGGCACTGGTATAGCAGAGCCTTAATTCTGGCAATAATTCCAACGGGCAGCGCCGTGGCCAGTGGAGTGTGTACTGGTACTGGTGCAGCAGCAGCAGCTGAGGCGTGCAGCGCTGCTGCAGCCGTGTACTCCCTCCGTCCCAGAATATCTGTAGTTCTCGCTTCTCGAGAAACAACTTTAACAAAATATATATTAAAAAATATTATTATTTATGATATATAATTAGCATCATTGAAAAGATCTTTGAATCTGGTTTTTTAACAAATTTATTTGGAGACACAAATGTTGTACATATTTTGTATAAATTAAGTTAAAGTCGTGGCACGGACACTGAAAACGACAGATAAATTGAGCGGATGGAGTAGGTAGTAAAAGGAAAGGAAAACGAAAAAGAAATTCCCCGCGAATCGCGCGGGCTTCTGCGCCGGATGGACGGACCCTGCAGTCTCCTGTCGTGTCGCTGCCGGCCGTGCACCCCGACCCCACCTGTCTGCGGCCCGGCTCGTGCATCGGAGTCCGTGCGGTCGTGGTCCGCAACTGTTTCTGTTTGCACCCACCGGCCCCACCCATCTCGTCGTCGTCTTCGTCTCACCTCATCTCCTCCGTTGCGTTCCCAGCTGACACCGGAGTGGGCTCCCCGTCCGTCTCCGTCGTCGTCGTCTGCTGGACGATGCCCCTCTTTTTTTTTTCCCCATGTGCACCCTTCGCATTCCGTGGAATTGTATGTACGTCCCCAAATGGAAGATCGATGAAGGGGTAGGTAATTCAGAAGAAGCCAGACAGCCACCTGTTTCATAGATAGAAAATCACTTGTATATTCAAGGTGTCGTACACGGATGCTTTCCTCCCTCCCCCCTTCATGAAAATTGAACAAGCCTGGAACATTGGTACATTGCAGTACAGGTGGGACGATGAACAAAACTTCGGCACGCATAAGGGAATATGAACAAGCATAACTGCCCGCTACCTTCCATTGGACGAAAGAGAAAACTTTGTAACCAGCGCGAATGGGTTCTGGGGCGGATAAGCCGACTAAAGCTGATTTATTGTGAGAGAAAAATACTAATATATCAGGCTGATAAGTTCAAGCGAACACGACCGACCATCGCCACGGCTCTAAACGTGATCAGAATCTGCATTTTTTTATTTTGGAGGTCAACAGTGTTACAGTTCCTTGGAGGCAAATGGAGACGCCAAAAAAAATACATCTTTTCCTTGGCAGTGTTAGCAAATTGCTATAATGAATACGAAAATTTCCTCGTAATTTTTGTCGTAATTGTCGACAGAATATCGTCGGCAGTCCTCCGAGGGGTATCCCACGAAGGTAGATTGATCAGCAGATATGCGCGTAATCAAGAACAAGAAGGCAACAGAGACACAAGAGTTAGACAGGTTTGGGCCATCTGCACGACGTAATACCCTACTCATGTGGTCTGTTGGTTTGTATTGGCTATCTAATGATATTTGCGTATGATCCGATGCCTTAGGCAAAGCCTAGAATCCGTATGGAGATATCGACTAGGGGACCCCTGCCCTCCTTATATGTTCTGGAGGGGTAGAATTATAAGGAAAGTATCCTATTTGTTATTATACAATATCTAATAAATCACATCTTCTTGTAGCCTTGCGGTACACGCCGACCAGTGCCGTGCGCCGCACGCCTTGATCTTGTGGGCTGGGCCACCTCTGATGGTGCAGCCTAGGTCTTGTCCTGTGGGTATCTGGGGTTATACCCCCACAGTAATTGTTAGATAAATAGTACTCCATCCATTCTAAATTGTACTAAGTCATTTTTTCTTTTGTAGATACATTGTTTTTGCTATGTATATTAAAAGCAATATATCTAGAAAAGTCGGAGCGACTTACAATTTGAAACATGAGGAGTAATATGTATTGGGATTGTAGCAATTACGAAGCCGTCGCTACCGCTTTAAGAGATACTAAGGCCTGGTTTAGTTTTAAAAAATTTTCACCCCAAACTATTAAATCGAATCTTGCGGCACATGTATGGAGTATTAAATATAGACGAAAAAAACTAATTGCACAGTTTGGTTGAAAATCGTGAGACGAATGTTTTAAGACTAATCAGGCCATGATTAGCCATAAGTGCTACAGTAACTAACATGCGCTAATGATAAATTAATTAGGCTTAATAAATTCGTCTCGCAATTTTCAGGCGAGCTATGTAATAAGTTTTTTTTATTAGTATCAAAAACCCCTTCCGACATCTCCGAAACATCTGATGTGACATCAAGAATTTTCATTTCACGAACTAAACACCCCCTAAGTATATATGTGAAAGCAAATAAGTTTCATATGAGCAAAATAGTCGCCATGGGAGACAATGTTCATTCAGAGAAAAGTAGGATTACGACACATGCATGCATGTTAGCATGTACCAAACGCACTAGTCCCTACTAGCATGGGTTTTCATGTTGAATTCCTGCACTATAAAAAGAAACGAGATGTACTCCTGTAGTACTAGGAGGAGTACTAGCTAGGGACGTCAATATATAGTGGCATCACCTGGCATTGAATTAACGTGACCAGCTGAACAGTGATTTTGCATAATTAGCTTGTGTTGTATCAAATCGAAATGACCACCGACTGACTTTCAGCAGGCACATACTCCTCCTACTAGTAACGTGTTGTGCGTGCGTGAGCGATATGATGGATGGAGTGCAAGTGGAACTCAACTCGATCAGCTAGCCTTTCCTTTGCCCACATGGAGTATCTCTCCTTTTTGTCATCGTGTGAATGTCATACAGGTCACAGGAATGCTCGCTCATGCATCTCCTAGTCCTAGGCATACAATATATATACTCCTATATTTTTATTTTTTCCCCAAGGAATAACTTGGGTACTTCCTCAGTCTCAAAATATTTAGTGTTCAGATTTAGGCACAGGAACTAAAGAGGAACGAAATGTTGTGGTGCACAAAGAAAAAACAAGAAGGAGAGAGATACAAATAGAGATGTATTGAGAGAAGAAAAATGTGCATTATTAGAAAATAAGAATATCAAATGTTTGAGACAATTTGAGTCTTATTACGACGTTCTCTAACGGTATAAGCTAGCACTAGCTCTAATATGATAAATATAGAAGGGAGAGACTTGCCTTGTGAGATAGAAATGCATCGTGAAATGTGCGAGATTATCTCTTTACGAGTCCACGCTAGTCTCTTGCCTTTTGCGTTATTAATTGATAAAAAAATCAATTCAACTATCTCTAAGCTAGACTATTGGAGACGCCGTGAGGTCAAGTATTGTGAGACACGGAGAGAATATATATATATATATATATATATATATATATATATATATATATATATATATATATATATATATATATATATATATATATATATATATATATTATCTTGGAGTTTTTTTTTTAAAAAAAGATGAACAACACTTGAGCACCAAAACAGCGTAGCATTTTCACCCGAGACGAAATGAGGTTAATTAACACGACAAGCTAGGTATACGTTAGATGACGAAAAAGCAAGGTGAAGGTTGGTTTCTTTTGCTTGTGATCGATCATCGATGCGACGCGACGGCATGACCTCTGCACGACGAATGAAGGCGACGATACGGGTGTGGCACTAGCCGGAACCGGCGCTATAGGAGCATGCAGTTGCAATGCGTGCTGACTTGATACTACTACTACCTACTAGTACTGTATGCTAGCTCGTAGACACGTACTAGTACCTGGAGGTAGATGTCGTGCTTGTTCGGCTGAGTAAAAGTTCGGTTTGTTTTTTTTCGGCCGGTGTTTTTCTTTCACAAAATTTCAGCATAAACAGTGTTTTCAATATAAACAGTACTTTATTTCAATCTCAACCGAACACTCGCGTCATTAGTAGCACAAGGTAGCAATTTTGGGCGCTGGTACGGCACTCTCTTAAGGACAGATGAGAAATTACCGGGTTCTATTAGCTAGTACTAGCTGGCAGTAGAGTAAAGGTAGTATTGTTGTTGTGTATAATTGGATGGTGTTCCTCGTCAGCTCATAAACAAAAGAAAAAGAGAAATCTCACTGGGGTTACCGATGACTGAATGAGCTATACTACGTAGAGAGAATTGGGTGTTCATTAAAAAAAATTGTTCATTCAAAAAAATTGGGAAACAGCCTAGGGGTTTGCATGTAAAAAGAAGGGTACTTAGGGATGAAAACGGATCGGATACGGAGGGATATCGCTGATATTACATTTGTTTTCATATTTCTGTTCGGATTCGGATTTGAATACGGATAGTATCAACCATGCCGGATAGGATAAGATTGGATATCGATATCATAAATATGCGATTTGAGTATTCGGATACGGATACGATATCAGATGTTGAATATCCAGACTTGGATACGAACAGATCTAAACCCTTCTAAACGGATTCGGTCTTAAAGGCTTCCTATGGGAAAAAAGAAGAAGCTACAGTGGTGATGGTAAGAGTCGGCAGCAGGTGCAGGTAGCTGCAACAGTATGAAAGCTGCATCCAATGGCAACGGGTGGAGAGAGAGAGTTGGGAGGAGGGCAGAGAGACAGCACGAGCATGGACGACGGAGACGGAGACCGACAGAGGATCGGAGGCCACCATTCGGGGTGGGGCCAGGGATGCATGCAGCCGCGCGGGCCCCCCTTGCTGTCAACTCGAACGTCCCTTCTGTCCCCTCTTAACTCGGTCGGTCAGTCCGTCCACTGCAACTCTTTCTTTACGAGTAGGTCCTGTTCCAATCAAAAACACTAAATTTTTCAAGATTTTCTGTCACATCAAATCTCTGGACGCATGCATAAAGTATTAAATATAAATAAAAAATAAAACTAATTACATAGTTTAGACGAAATTGACGAGACGAATCTTTTAAACCTAATTAGACTATGATTGGACACTAATTGTCAAATAACAACAAAGATGCTACAGTGGCATTTCACCAAAAATTTTACCAACTAAACGGTTACCAGGAGCACCTTTACAACTACTATCTCTCATCTGGTTTCTTGGCTTTTTTTTTGTCCCTTAAATTAGTCTCTTTTTGTTTCTTTTTTTTCCTATATCTCCTCTCGTAATAATACGTGGTGTTGGTTAGTATACGGAGAAATACAAACAAATATAAATATACCATTATTGCAAATTGCAGTTGCTGTGGACCCATATATTATTATATATGTAAAAGATGAGTAGGGTGGAAATTCAGAGGCACTGTTCTCCGTTTCTTTCTGAATCGGATTCGAGGCCAGGAGACGATATCGATTTGATCTTCGGCTGCAACTTGGGAGGCCATGAGATATCAGATCCCACCCGATACTCGAAACACCATCACCATCACCATCACCATCACCATCACCGTCGCCATGGTGGAAGGAAGGATCACCTTCCAGCTGTCAAGCTACAAGTGGCTGTTCACCAGTGATGCGTACTAGCTGAGTGCCTGAGTGTGGCACACAAGAGAACTGAACTAAGCCTGCCCTTACTATAAGATAGAAAAAAAGAGAGAGGAGGAAGAACAGAGATAGCAGCCTTGCAAGCAGCAGCACCAGTAGTGGCCAAGTTTTTTTTTTTTTTTTTGGGGGGGGGGGGGTCTACATTAGTCTCTGCAACTGAAAGTCTCCATACACCTTTTTGTTCTTTCTATTAATATATCCAAGAAGAATTCGTGTGTATGCACTTGAAAAATGAGAGCACGAGAGGACGTCCAAAACCAAGGCCCAATGGGCGAGACAGAGGCCCATCGAGGCCTCGTTTATGCTGAAGCCCACAACGTTACACTGTATGCCGTGTCCAAAACCAAGGCCCAATGTGGGAGCCAGCGACATTTGTTCATGCACGCTTTGATCGACTACTGGGCCACTCAGATGGGCTCCAACGAGGAGCAACGCATGGCCCATTAAGCGGGCAACACAGGATGCGCTTCAGACCTAGCCACACGCGACACAGGCTGCCACTGGGCTGATTTCACTTTAGGGCTATTTATTTTCCAGAATTAAGTTTTGTTTTGCTATTTTACATCAGTGCATGCGCATCATTCAAACTTTAAATAGGGCTTTTTAATTTACATCAGTGCATGGGCTGTTTATACTTTAAATATAAGAAAGAAAAAAAAGAGGAAGAAGAGTAGAGCTACGCACCAGTAGTGGCCAAGTATTTTTGTTCCGACGGGTCTAAGTAGTGTCTGCAACTGAAAGTCTCCGTGCACTTTTTTGAGAAAATTAGTTTCTAGGCCCTAAAAAAAGTTGTGCTTAGTTTTTGGTCTTTTTCGTGTTGAACTTGCGTATTTGAACCCAAAACGAATTTCTTTTACTTTCTGGGCCCTGCCTCTAACGGTGGCTCATAACAATAACCATTTCTGAAAAACGATTTACAAAGACGGTTGTTGTTGTCAGCGGTTTCTACAAATTCTATTTATAGAGACAGCTAGGCAGCCGCCTCTGCAAATCTCTTACTTCTAGCAACCTAAGCTTAGAGGCGGCTAGTTTAGCCGTCTCTATATATACAACATCTATAGTTGTCTCTAAAAAGCTTGGCCGTTGTAGTTGGTACTTCATTTGATCCTGGATATACATAGGAGGTCCATATATCATGTAAACGTATTTTGGTTGTTTAAAAAAATCTAAAATTTGGCACATCCATAGTGCATACAAATATGTACTCACATGGAAAAGTTGAGATGCAAACTTACTATTGAAAAATTCATACAAAAAATGGCAAATTTCAGGTGCATGTCACAAAAAGACAAAATCCCTTGGATTTTGTTTTCTAGTGCACATGCATCTTAAATTTGTTATTTTCTTATGAATTTTTCTAGTTTGAGTTTGCATCCCAACTTTTGCATGTGAGTACATATTTGTATGCACTATGGATATGCCAAATTTCATTTTTTTAAGATCAAAATACATTTTTTGAATTGGTTTCCATGTTTCCACCTAGTATATGTATATGGTTTTCACCACATAGTTTGCCAGTATTCCACTTCGATTATATCAAGAAAGTTATTATATTAAATAGAAGAGTATACTAATATAAAATTGTATTATATTAAATAAAAGAGCTATATATTATATATTATGATAATATTTCTCATAATGATGAACCTAATAATGGGAATCTTATGTTTGCGCAATAGATTTTTTTTCAAATTCCTAGTCTATCAAAAATTGACTTAGGACAAATCTAAAAGATAGATATATATATATATATATTTGTGATCTAAGTAAGTAGCAAACCGGGGAACCAAATTGTAAGCTGCTAAATAAAAGTAGTTGTCCATTTGGTCACTCAATAGTGATGGCAAGTTACTAGAAGCTAGAAGAAATTCCACAAGGGGCAAGAATTCCAAGGACACGATCGCCCGACGTACGGGAGCAGTAAAATTGACATGGATATCTTGACTTGCTTAGGTCAGATCAAAACTCAGTATAGCTAAATTGTTTAGTCTCATTAAGCAGAACCTATAAATATGCATTTGACTTTAGCCCGATTACTCGTATTATGACTAAATATTTTTTGGTGGATGACATAATGCCGTTCAAAACAGGACGTCTATAGCAACTTTATCTATCTTATATCTAAGATCTACAAAAATAAAAATGTTCGTAGGTATCTCAGTAAAAGGTAGACTTGTCTGTATCAGACTAGTACAAGGCGCAGGGTTGTTTGGATGTTTACCTTAGCTGACCTTAATTTGGAGAGATGTCGACCTTAACCTGTGCCTTCATGCAGGCATATTGCCTGCGAGCCAGGTTTCCAGAACATTATTCATTTGGATTTTCCACGGGCAGCTTGTACCATTAAAATTACCCGTAGCATTTGCAAGTTGTTCGGAGATTGGCACGTGTATTGGATGGTCAATGAATAATGCAGGTGCAACTTGGAAGTTGGAACCTGTCAACCTCTGGAATCCAGGTGTCCTAAATCTAGCGTGATTGCTCGTATTTAGATTTATTTCAGAAAAAAAAAACAGTGGCTTCGTCAATCTCAAATATCCTTCTCAGTCTCTAGAATGTGTTTATAGGAGTAGTGCGCACTCTGATAGGAGCATGCGCGTATGTATATCAGTATTTGTGTCTGTATTTCAAAAATAACATGTGTTGTTCTCTCCATAATTAAGACAGACAAGCCGGACATGCTCCTCCGCCAGGGAGCCTATCTACGTCGGCCAAAATTCTCCCAGCCGTCTGATCTTGAATCGGGTGGCTGTGATTGCTTCGATTGGATTTCACTGGAATCCGCTTCCGCCGCTCCTTATTGGCTTGCACCGGCTTCTCTCAGCATAGTCCGGCTTCTGCTCCGGAGTCGGCCCACCGAATATATACCGCGGCTTCGATTTTGGGTCCACACAGTCGGCCTCATCTCTTCCCCGTCTTCCCCCATTCCTCTCGCGGGTCGCACGGACGCCGCCGCCGCCCGCCCGCCGCTCGCGCCCCCGCTGCCGCTCCCGCCGCTGCTCGCGCCTCCCCTTCGTCTCCTTGTCTCACACGGTGACGCACCAGCTACGGCCACGCTGCTGGTCGCGGGTGCAGCTGGCGCGCAGCCCCGGGCCGGCGCGCCTGCCGAGAGCGCCGCCGGCGACCGGCGTGGAGGCCGGCGCGGGTGGCTCGGCGACGACCCGCCGCGACCAAGCCCCAGGTAAAGGCGGCCTCCCTCCCTTGCTCCTCGTCTCCTTCGCACTCCGGCGCCTAGGTCAACCGGGAATCTTCTCGCCCGCTTTTGCTAGGGTTCATCCGGGGCCTCCATGACCGGATCCAGCGGCTCCATGGCCGGATCCGTTAGTTCCCCCACAGGATTTGTGTCTGCCGTTCACGGATGCGACACGGGGGCGTCATGCAGCGTTATGGGCTCTAGGATCTGTGCTTGTCGGCGTATGGCGGCCTGTGCAACCTTGCCCGCTGATTAGCATGAGCGTAGAGCGCCGGCAGCTCCGGCCTGCCGTGTCGGCGGTTGGTCTGGGACTGCTGCTGCCCACTGTCTACTCAGGCGTGGCCGCTGTCTGCTCAGCCGTACAGTGGTTGCGGCCATGTTATGCGTGCAGCTTGATGTGGAGAAAGGTTTGTGCGATCAGCACTTGAGCACTCTAGGAATTTGTATGTGGCAGGCAGGTGTTCATTGAATCCAAGATTAAAAATGCCCGGCGCCCTTTGATCTAGGAGAGAGATAGGATAACGTGCGGTGTAGGCTTAGAATGATTGCCTATATTAAATTTTATTGTTATAGATTGCTCCATCAAATGTCTCTTGAGGTTGTATTGAAAAATTTAGAAGTAGACTGAGGTAAGCTGATAAGAAGCAGCTGTTCAAATGCTTCTTATGATGAATCTGGACATATATGCTCCCTATACATAGAAACAGGCCAAATTAGAATCTGGATGGGCTGGGTTGTGTTGAAAAATTTAGAAGGGTACTTACTGACACATAGAAACAGGTTGAGTTTTATATTAAAAAGTCTGTGTTCCAATTTGCATTTACCCATCCAAAATGATTTCGGTATTAGTGGAATGAGATTTGGCTGTGCATGCTGCTGCCTGCCTTCACTGCCTTTTTTTTCCAACTGTATGCCAGTTCATGTTTTTGTTTGCCGCATGCCAACGCTTGGGGTGCCATATGATTTATGTTTGGTTTCCTACACGGATAACACAGCCAGGGGCCGCTCGTGAGGATGAGGTGGACATTATAAGTCAAAAAAATTATTTGGACTGCTTTGAAAATTAATTTTTTCCTCTTATACATCTAAGGTTCTTAGTGCTAACCGATATGTATATAGGGGCCAAATTAGAATCTGATTTCTGTCATCTATCGGGTTTAGCCTAAAGTATTTCATATGTTGGTGCACGCACCGTTTTGTTTTATGATTTATGCCCTTTGTGTATTCACCTAATTTGCTGTTGCTCTCGCTATTATTATGAGATAATACATGTTCTTCACCGTGCATCGCTGTCCTGGGTTGAGGTATTTCGCTCTGCTAGACAGAAGGTGCTACAGCGTGCAAGGTTCGATACCTGTTCGGTGTTCCTCAAGATTCTCTGTATTTGGTTCCTGCTTGCTCTCAGGTAAGAGTGCCTCATCCTTGTATGCACACTTATTCTGCAAAGCAGGGCTTCTTATGATGAAGTAAACTGATATCAGTCTCCTTTGTTTTGGGTTCTACAAACACATTAGAAGGACATGGTCGCTTCTTACGGCTATCTAGATATCGACGCTGGTTTTAGTTTTGGCTCCGCGCGAAGGCTTTGCGCAAAAAAAAATTATATTTTACATCTGCAAAATTCCCACCAAAAGTTTTTTTCTCGGCAGACAAAATTTTTATTTGCCAAACCCAGCATTGGCATCATGCTTGATTTATGTTTGATTTTCTACAAGAGTAACACACCCGAGGGTCACTGCTAATGACGAGTTGGACATTATAAGTCATAAAAATTATTTGGGCTGCTTTCAAAATTAGTTTTTCCCTGTTATACATGGATTCACTGCTTTCTTTATCAATTGTATGTCAATTGATGCTTTTGTTTGCCGCATGCCAACACTTGGGGTACCGTATCATTTATGTTTGATTTTCTACACGAGTACCACAGCCAGGGGCCGCTGGTGAGGACGAGCTGGACATTATAAGTTATAAAAATTATTTGGGCTGCTTTGAAAATTAGTTTTTTCCTCTTATACATCTAAGGCTCTTAGTGCTAACCAATATGTATATAGGGGCCAGATTAGAATCTGATTTCTGTCGTCTATCGGGTTTCGCCTACTGACACATAGAAGCAGGTTGAGTTTTATATTAGAGTCTGGACACATATGTATAAGAGGAACAGGCGACATATATTAGAATCTAATCTGGACACATAGAATCCAGAAACAGGTTTCACCTACTGACACATATGTATATAGGGAGCGATAGGTGATAGTAGTGTAACGATGAGTTAGCCAATATTTGGGTAAGCCAAAGACATGCCTTTGGGTTACAGGTCGTTCCTTGCTGACTGAATCAACGCTATTTATTTGATGCAGGATCAGCCATTTCAGAATAACATCTTTTATGTATAGGGAGCAATAAGCGATAGTACTGTAACATTATCTTTTACTTGCTGTTTGTTTGCTAACCATATATATATTTTTTTGGCGAAATTAGGCCACTCTTTTCTATATGGTGTTCCTCAAAATTAGAATCTGATTTCTGTCATGTATTGGGTTTCACCTAAACTACTTCATATGTTGCTGCACACACCGTTTTGTTTTATGATTCATGCCCTTTGTGTAATGACCTAATTTGCTCTTGTTTTTGGTATTGTTATGATATAATACAGGTTCCTCGGCGTGCATCACTGTCCTGGGTTGGGTTATTTCACTCTGCTAGACAAAGGCTGCTACGCCGTGCTCAGTTGGATAGCTGTTCGGTGTTCCTCGAGATCCTTTGTGCTTGATTCCTGCTTCCTCTCACGTTAGAATGACTCATCCTTATATGCACACCTATTCTCCAAAACAGTGCTTCTTATGATGAAGTAAGCTGATATCAGTCTGCTTTCTTTTGGGTTCTGCAAACACATTAGAGGGACGCGGTCGCTTCTTACGGTTGTCTGGATATCGACGCTGATTTTAGTTTTGGCTCCGCACGGAGACTTTGCAAAAAAAAAAAATTCTCATATGCAAAATCCCCGCCAAAAGTTTTTTTTCTGGGGAAACAAACTTTTTTTTTCGCAAACCCAGCGTTGACGTCATGTTTTCTTCCGGCTTATCATATATAACTATTTTGAGAGATATTGCACAGCAATGTTGCTTACCTTATATATCTTGTATACATGAGGTGATACAGGATGGGACACATCTTTATGGTATAGAGATTGAACTACCATCCAGTGTGCTCCACGCCGGCCCCCGCACATTATTTTTTTGGGGTCATCCACATTTAGATGAGGCTTTAATGTATGAGGCCGCAGCGTTCCAAGCTATTGTTGCTTTGCAAAGGCTATATGGTTTGCCTGCTGTTGATTGCAGTATGCATGGATTACATATGTATAGAGCTATTGCCCAGCGGCTCCTCCCAATTGCAAATAGGGGTACACAACTTGCTAGATTGGTGATAGCAGCCTCAGAACACCCAAATGTGCTTTTGCCTGCGCTCGAAGTTTGTGCGCGGCTCCTGTTAGATGAGGTCGCGGCTATTCCGCACGGTACTACTCTTTAGTGTTTCTAGCCTGTGTCTTCTTAGACTATCTCTCTGTAATATTTTTTTCTTCTATTGTAATTACAACTTCCTAAAGCAATAAATCAGATTCAACTGTGGAACTATGTTTTCGCGTTCCGTTACTTACATCTTGTTTGGCACTGAAACTATGGTCGTACGACCGCGCTCTGCCATATAGACGCAGATTCCTGGCCTATAGCTGTGTCCAAGATTTTTTACTGCACAGCCAATTTGTTCATGCCATTTATGGCTATTTACCTTTTTTCCAAGTACCTGGTTCATAGCTTTTTCCATGTCAAAACTCTTATCTCTCTATATTACTCATATTATGTATCGATCATGTATTTTTTTTGCTCACAAAAAAAAAACCTGTTTATGTCTCTTCATAGTAAGATGCACAGCCAGCGAAACCACATGGAGTAGCCGCTTCTTATGGCTGCACAGCAGACATGTATGTAAAACGCACTTTGTTTTACTCGCTATTTTATATAAAAGATCTCTGGAACTGATTCCCGAGAACTGCATATTTGTCTATATTGGTTAGCCTAACAGTATATGCCTATATATGGCAGTGGAGGCTCCTGTGCATGCAGAGAGCTCCGGTATACCGACATCGGCAGGCCGCCGCGCGAGACCACGTATGTGCCATCGGCTGTACAGCCCTCCATGTGTACATACAGCGTTATATTCATGCCGTTCCTGCGTTAGCCTTACAATTCTTCTACTCAGGAAATAATACTTCGTGTCCTCTAGAAACATCCAATCCTGCTGCATGTAGGAGCAAAAGAAGGAAACTGTTAAACCAACATCGCCTTGTCTGGAGAGGTATTTAGACCTACTAGACACACAGTCTCTATCTATCTCCTTCCATATCCATATTCCTAAGACCTATAGTACCTGTACAGGTGCTGCATCTAGGCACAGTGCTGATCTAGACTGTGGCCAGTTTGATGAGGCCTTCGTAGAAGCCCTCAAAGGTACTGATTCCATATCTTCACAGCACATGTGCTTTTACTTTTAGCACGGTGCATAGCCCAGGCCCAAAAAAAATGAGCTTCTTACTATGCATCTGCCTGTTCCATATCTATGAACCAGTTTCATATCCTGGAAGATCATATTATGGTCCACCTGATCAGCAATGCTGCAACTGCCGAGCCATTTTTTGGCACGCTGAAAGGATTGGCAAGGACTCCCAGGGTTCTTCGGGCTCAGTTATCTACAACAGGTGCTGCAAAGGAGGCAGAGTCGCCATTCCCATTAAAATTACCCGTAGCATTTGCAAGTTGTTCGGAGATTGGCACGTGTATTGGATGGTCAATGAATAATGCAGGTGCAACTTGGAAGTTGGAACCTGTCAACCTCTGGAATCCAGGTGTCCTAAATCTAGCGTGATTGCTCGTATTTAGATTTATTTCAGAAAAAAAAACAGTGGCTTCGTCAATCTCAAATATCCTTCTCAGTCTCTAGAATGTGTTTATAGGAGTAGTGCGCACTCTGATAGGAGCATGCGCGTATGTATATCAGTATTTGTGTCTGTATTTCAAAAATAACATGTGTTGTTCTCTCCATAATTAAGACAGACAAGCCGGACATGCTCCTCCGCCAGGGAGCCTATCTACGTCGGCCAAAATTCTCCCAGCCGTCTGATCTTGAATCGGGTGGCTGTGATTGCTTCGATTGGATTTCACTGGAATCCGCTTCCGCCGCTCCTTATTGGCTTGCACCGGCTTCTCTCAGCATAGTCCGGCTTCTGCTCCGGAGTCGGCCCACCGAATATATACCGCGGCTTCGATTTTGGGTCCACACAGTCGGCCTCATCTCTTCCCCGTCTTCCCCCATTCCTCTCGCGGGTCGCACGGACGCCGCCGCCGCCCGCCCGCCGCTCGCGCCCCCGCTGCCGCTCCCGCCGTTGCTCGCGCCTCCCCTTCGTCTCCTTGTCTCCCACGGCGACGCACCAGCTACGGCCACGTCGCTAGTCGCGGGTGCAGCTGGCGCG
This sequence comes from Miscanthus floridulus, assembly GCF_019320115.1. Classification (NCBI taxonomy): domain Eukaryota; kingdom Viridiplantae; phylum Streptophyta; class Magnoliopsida; order Poales; family Poaceae; genus Miscanthus; species Miscanthus floridulus. The sequence goes on along the minus strand of NC_089582.1, from coordinate 15,949,938 downwards.
TAGCCCCAGGCCGGCGCACCTGGCGAGAGCGCCGCCGGCGACCGGCGTGGAGGCCGGCGCGGGTGGCTCGGCGACGACCCGCCGCGACCAAGCCCCAGGTAAAGGCGGCCTCCCTCCCTTGCTCCTCGTCTCCTTCGCACTCCGGCGCCTAGGTCAACCGGGAATCTTCTCGTCCGCTTTTGCTAGGGTTCATCCGGGGCCTCCATGACCGGATCCAGCGGCTCCATGGCCGGATCCGTTAGTTCCCCCACAGGATTTGTGTCTGCCGTTCACGGATGCGACACGGGGGCGTCATGCAGCGTTATGGGCTCTAGGATCTGTGCTTGTCGGCGTATGGCGGCCTGTGCAACCTTGCCCGCTGATTAGCATGAGCGTAGAGCGCCGGCAGCTCCGGCCTGCCGTGTCGGCGGTTGGTCTGGGACTGCTGCTGCCCACTGTCTACTCAGGCGTGGCCGCTGTCTGCTCAGCCGTACAGTGGTTGCGGCCATGTTATGCGTGCAGCTTGATGTGGAGAAAGGTTTGTGCGATCAGCACTTGAGCACTCTAGGAATTTGTATGTGGCAGGCAGGTGTTCATTGAATCCAAGATTAAAAATGCCCGGCGCCCTTTGATCTAGGAGAGAGATAGGATAACGTGCGGTGTAGGCTTAGAATGATTGCCTATATTAAATTTTATTGTTATAGATTGCTCCATCAAATGTCTCTTGAGGTTGTATTGAAAAATTTAGAAGTAGACTGAGGTAAGCTGATAAGAAGCAGCTGTTCAAATGCTTCTTATGATGAATCTGGACATATATGCTCCCTATACATAGAAACAGGCCAAATTAGAATCTGGATGGGCTGGGTTGTGTTGAAAAATTTAGAAGGGTACTTACTGACACATAGAAACAGGTTGAGTTTTATATTAAAAAGTCTGTGTTCCAATTTGCATTTACCCATCCAAAATGATTTCGGTATTAGTGGAATGAGATTTGGCTGTGCATGCTGCTGCCTGCCTTCACTGCCTTTTTTTTCCAACTGTATGCCAGTTCATGTTTTTGTTTGCCGCATGCCAACGCTTGGGGTGCCATATGATTTATGTTTGGTTTCCTACACGGATAACACAGCCAGGGGCCGCTCGTGAGGATGAGGTGGACATTATAAGTCAAAAAAATTATTTGGACTGCTTTGAAAATTAGTTTTTTCCTCTTATACATCTAAGGTTCTTAGTGCTAACCGATATGTATATAGGGGCCAAATTAGAATCTGATTTCTGTCATCTATCGGGTTTAGCCTAAAGTATTTCATATGTTGGTGCACGCACCGTTTTGTTTTATGATTTATGCCCTTTGTGTATTCACCTAATTTGCTGTTGCTCTCGCTATTATTATGAGATAATACAGGTTCTTCACCGTGCATCGCTGTCCTGGGTTGAGGTATTTCGCTCTGCTAGACAGAAGGTGCTACAGCGTGCAAGGTTCGATACCTGTTCGGTGTTCCTCAAGATTCTCTGTATTTGGTTCCTGCTTGCTCTCAGGTAAGAGTGCCTCATCCTTGTATGCACACTTATTCTGCAAAGCAGGGCTTCTTATGATGAAGTAAACTGATATCAGGTCTCCTTTGTTTTGGGTTCTACAAACACATTAGAAGGACATGGTCGCTTCTTACGGCTATCTAGATATCGACGCTGGTTTTAGTTTTGGCTCCGCGCGAAGGCTTTGCGCAAAAAAAAATTATATTTTACATCTGCAAAATTCCCACCAAAAGTTTTTTTCTCGGCAGACAAAATTTTTATTTGCCAAACCCAGCATTGGCATCATGCTTGATTTATGTTTGATTTTCTACAAGAGTAACACACCCGAGGGTCACTGCTAATGACGAGTTGGACATTATAAGTCATAAAAATTATTTGGGCTGCTTTCAAAATTAGTTTTTCCCTGTTATACATGGATTCACTGCTTTCTTTATCAATTGTATGTCAATTGATGCTTTTGTTTGCCGCATGCCAACACTTGGGGTACCGTATCATTTATGTTTGATTTTCTACACGAGTACCACAGCCAGGGGCCGCTGGTGAGGACGAGCTGGACATTATAAGTTATAAAAATTATTTGGGCTGCTTTGAAAATTAGTTTTTTCCTCTTATACATCTAAGGCTCTTAGTGCTAACCAATATGTATATAGGGGCCAGATTAGAATCTGATTTCTGTCGTCTATCGGGTTTCGCCTACTGACACATAGAAGCAGGTTGAGTTTTATATTAGAGTCTGGACACATATGTATAAGAGGAACAGGCGACATATATTAGAATCTAATCTGGACACATAGAATCCAGAAACAGGTTTCACCTACTGACACATATGTATATAGGGAGCGATAGGTGATAGTAGTGTAACGATGAGTTAGCCAATATTTGGGTAAGCCAAAGACATGCCTTTGGGTTACAGGTCGTTCCTTGCTGACTGAATCAACGCTATTTATTTGATGCAGGATCAGCCATTTCAGAATAACATCTTTTATGTATAGGGAGCAATAAGCGATAGTACTGTAACATTATCTTTTACTTGCTGTTTGTTTGCTAACCATATATATTTTTTTGGGCGAAATTAGGCCACTCTTTTCTATATGGTGTTCCTCAAAATTAGAATCTGATTTCTGTCATGTATTGGGTTTCACCTAAACTACTTCATATGTTGCTGCACACACCGTTTTGTTTTATGATTCATGCCCTTTGTGTAATGACCTAATTTGCTCTTGTTTTTGGTATTGTTATGATATAATACAGGTTCCTCGGCGTGCATCACTGTCCTGGGTTGGGTTATTTCACTCTGCTAGACAAAGGCTGCTACGCCGTGCTCAGTTGGATAGCTGTTCGGTGTTCCTCGAGATCCTTTGTGCTTGATTCCTGCTTCCTCTCACGTTAGAATGACTCATCCTTATATGCACACCTATTCTCCAAAACAGTGCTTCTTATGATGAAGTAAGCTGATATCAGTCTGCTTTCTTTTGGGTTCTGCAAACACATTAGAGGGACGCGGTCGCTTCTTACGGTTGTCTGGATATCGACGCTGATTTTAGTTTTGGCTCCGCACGGAGACTTTGCAAAAAAAAAAAATTCTCATATGCAAAATCCCCGCCAAAAGTTTTTTTTCTGGGGAAACAAACTTTTTTTTCGCAAACCCAGCGTTGACGTCATGTTTTCTTCCGGCTTATCATATATAACTATTTTGAGAGATATTGCACAGCAATGTTGCTTACCTTATATATCTTGTATACATGAGGTGATACAGGATGGGACACATCTTTATGGTATAGAGATTGAACTACCATCCAGTGTGCTCCACGCCGGCCCCCGCACATTATTTTTTTGGGGTCATCCACATTTAGATGAGGCTTTAATGTATGAGGCCGCAGCGTTCCAAGCTATTGTTGCTTTGCAAAGGCTATATGGTTTGCCTGCTGTTGATTGCAGTATGCATGGATTACATATGTATAGAGCTATTGCCCAGCGGCTCCTCCCAATTGCAAATAGGGGTACACAACTTGCTAGATTGGTGATAGCAGCCTCAGAACACCCAAATGTGCTTTTGCCTGCGCTCGAAGTTTGTGCGCGGCTCCTGTTAGATGAGGTCGCGGCTATTCCGCACGGTACTACTCTTTAGTGTTTCTAGCCTGTGTCTTCTTAGACTATCTCTCTGTAATATTTTTTTCTTCTATTGTAATTACAACTTCCTAAAGCAATAAATCAGATTCAACTGTGGAACTATGTTTTCGCGTTCCGTTACTTACATCTTGTTTGGCACTGAAACTATGGTCGTACGACCGCGCTTCTGCCATATAGACGCAGGATTCCTGGCCTATAGCTGTGTCCAAGATTTTTTACTGCACAGCCAATTTGTTCATGCCATTTATGGCTATTTACCTTTTTTCCAAGTACCTGGTTCATAGCTTTTTCCATGTCAAAACTCTTATCTCTCTATATTACTCATATTATGTATCGATCATGTATTTTTTTTGCTCACAAAAAAAAAACCTGTTTATGTCTCTTCATAGTAAGATGCACAGCCAGCGAAACCACATGGAGTAGCCGCTTCTTATGGCTGCACAGCAGACATGTATGTAAAACGCACTTTGTTTTACTCGCTATTTTATATAAAAGATCTCTGGAACTGATTCCCGAGAACTGCATATTTGTCTATATTGGTTAGCCTAACAGTATATGCCTATATATGGCAGTGGAGGCTCCTGTGCATGCAGAGAGCTCCGGTATACCGACATCGGCAGGCCGCCGCGCGAGACCACGTATGTGCCATCGGCTGTACAGCCCTCCATGTGTACATACAGCGTTATATTCATGCCGTTCCTGCGTTAGCCTTACAATTCTTCTACTCAGGAAATAATACTTCGTGTCCTCTAGAAACATCCAATCCTGCTGCATGTAGGAGCAAAAGAAGGAAACTGTTAAACCAACATCGCCTTGTCTGGAGAGGTATTTAGACCTACTAGACACACAGTCTCTATCTATCTCCTTCCATATCCATATTCCTAAGACCTATAGTACCTGTACAGGTGCTGCATCTAGGCACAGTGCTGATCTAGACTGTGGCCAGTTTGATGAGGCCTTCGTAGAAGCCCTCAAAGGTACTGATTCCATATCTTCACAGCACATGTGCTTTTACTTTTAGCACGGTGCATAGCCCAGGCCCAAAAAAAAATGAGCTTCTTACTATGCATCTGCCTGTTCCATATCTATGAACCAGTTTCATATCCTGGAAGATCATATTATGGTCCACCTGATCAGCAATGCTGCAACTGCCGAGCCATTTTTTGGCACGCTGAAAGGATTGGCAAGGACTCCCAGGGTTCTTCGGGCTCAGTTATCTACAACAGGTGCTGCAAAGGAGGCAGAGTCGCCATTCCGCGGTTCCTGCCAAGACCTGAGCCTCTAGCAACTCTTGCGAGATTTGACGGTGGTCCTATCTCTAATAAATTCATGAAAAATATCAGGCAGTACAATTGCCTTTTTGCCTTCACTTCGATGGGAGCAAACATAGACCGATCCATGAATGATGGTGGAGGTCCTCCGGTTTTTAAGATTTGTGGACAAATTCATCACCGCATAGGTTCTTTGCTGCCACCGGATGATGAGCCTGCCAAGTTCATACAACTATATGTGTATGATACATCGCACGAGGTGCAAAATAGAATTGCTTCTTTAGGTCATCATGACGCTACAGGATCGGATCTAGATCCTGCTATTGTTGAGTCCCTAGCTGCCATGCTTGATCAACACAACTCATTCGCGCAGCAGTTTCGGATGGCGAGGGACCGGTTGACAGATGATGAAACAGAAGACTTTGTTATTCGCATAGTTGGCCCAAGAGACGGTGATCCGCCTCAGTACAGCTTACCAACTACAGATCAGCTGGCTATGTTAGTAGTTGGTGATTTCAGCTACGAAGCCTTTGAGCGGGATATTATTGTGTAAAAACAAGCAGGAGATCTTCAACAGATTTCTGCTCTGCATCCCGCTTTCATGGCGCTTCAATATCCTTTATTATTTCCATATGCTGAGCGCGGTTGGCAACCTGGGGTTCTCTACAATGGAGCCATACAGACAAGAGCCAATGCCCATATAAAAATCACCATGCAGGACTACTACTGCTACATGTTCCATTATAGGAAAGATGAACCAAATCCGTATTTGTGTTATGGTGCACTCTCAAGTCAGGCTAAGGTGGATGCTCGGGCCTGTGTAGATGAAAACAGGCTACGGTACATAGTAGAAAACCAAGCTGATATTAGAATGGAAAGTATCCAAGGAATTTGTGATGCAGTAAATAGAGGATCCACAGAGGGCAGCGAGATGGGGAAGATGACCGTGCTACCAGCGTCGCACACAGGTGGCAGACGTTACATGATACAAAATTATCATGATGGGATCGCAATTTGTCGAGAATATGGTCCTCCAGATTTCTTCGTTACTTTCACATGCAATCCCAAATGGCCTGAAATCGCTGAAGCCATCTTTGATCCTGGACAAAAGCCAGTTGATAGGAATGATCTGATAGTCAGGGTCTTTAATATGAAATTAGAGGAACTTCTGCATGATATCAAAGCTGGTATATCTTTTGGACCCTGCAATGCAGGTACACTCATGTTTATGCATAGTGTCTTGCTATCCTTGCTTCGATAAAGTCCTTTCCATTCGTACGTACCTGCGTGCGGTTTCCTAACAACCCACTATTTCTTACAAATTCTTAAGATCCCTCTTTTTCCAATGCAGTGCTCCACACTGTCGAATTCCAGAAAAGGGGACTGCCACATGCCCATATTATTCTATGGACTTCCACGGATACATCAACTCCAACTGCAGCAATGATTGACAAATATGTCACTGTAGAGATACCTGATCCAAAAATAGATCCACTTGGCTATGCTCTTGTCTCCGAACATATGATACATGGCCCTTGTGGTAAAGACAACCCAAAATGTCCCTGCATGAAAAAGAATAAATGCTCAAAACATTTTCCCAAGCCATATGAGGCAGCCACTATGGTTAGCAAGAATGGTTTTGCAGTGTACAAGAGACGAACAAATACACTTTTTGTTCGCAAAGGAGGCTTCCAAATGGATAATAGATGGGTTGTCCCATATAATATGCTGCTACTCAAAAAGTACCAGGCACATATAAATGTTGAATGGTGCAATAAAACGACCTTCATCAAGTACCTTTTCAAATATGTGACCAAGGGAGCAGATTGTAGCAAAGCTTACCTACAGAGAGTTAAGAAAGGCCAACTAGCACCATATGATAACGAAACAAACACTATAAATGAGGTAAAAGAATACCTCGATTGCAGATATATCTGTGAACAAGATGCATGCTGGAGAATATTTGGATATGATATCCACAGACACCACCCAGCGGTAGAGAGAATGCCTGTTCACCTTCCGAATGAAAATTTTGTCAGCTTTAGCGCAAGGACCAAAATGGAGAAATTAGTATCAGCAGAGTTTTTGAGAAGAACAATGTTGACTCAGTGGTTTAAGTGTAATGCAATTTTTACTGAAGCTAGAGCGCTCACTTATCCGCAATTTCCCTCTAGATGGTTATGGGATCAAAGAGACAGGAAATGGCATAAGCGGAGGCAAAAGTTTGGTAAGATAGGCAGGCTCCATTATGTACACCCATCGGCTGGTGAGCGGTACTACCTTCGCATGCTGCTTCTGATAGTGAAAGGTGCTACCAGCTATGAAAACCTTAGATTTCATAATGGAACATATCATCACACTTTTAAAGAGGCATGCCGATCACATGGTCTCCTTGGTGATGACCAAGAGTGGTATAATGCCTTTGATGAGTCGGCTGCTTGGGCTACTTCAGCGCAACTGCGAAGCTTGTTCGTTACCATGATCCTGTTCTATGAGGTAGGTGACAAAAAGAGTTTCTTTGAAAAAGTATGGCGTCATCTGTCTGATGACATTATCTATCAATATAGAGATATGGTCGGTGATCCAAACTACGCAGTACCTGATTCACGGGCTAGAGATTTTCTTCTTGATGAGCTAGCCATTTTATTCTCGCAGAGTGGTAAGAACATAGCTGACTACAATCTACCTCCAAAGACCCATTCTGAATATCCTGTTCTATACAATCGTCTGGTTGAAGAGGAGCTATCACATCCCTCGGATCCATCCATTGATATGAATAATCCAACTATTTCTCTCAACGAAGATCAGGCAAATGCTTTCAACACAATAGTCCAAAGAGTTGAACAAAACCAGCCTGGATTCTTCTTTGTTTCAGGATACGGAGGCACCGGTAAAACATACTTATGGAATAGAATGGTTGGATATCTTAGAGCAAAGAATAAGATTGTACTGACCGTGGCTTCCTCAGGTGTAGCAGCGCTGCTGCTCCAAGGAGGTCGTATGGCTCACTCAAGGTTCAAAATTCCTTGTGAGATAGAAGAGGATACAGTCTGCGATGTTAGTAGGGGCACAATGCTTTCTGAGCTTATTGAGCTCACAAGCCTGGTCATCTGGGATGAGGCCCTCATGGCTAATAGAAGATGCTTCGAGGCCTTAGACCGCACATTCAGGGATATTGAAAAAGCCAAAAGCCCAGAAGCTGCTCATATACCATTTGGTGGAAAAGTTGTTCTAGGAGGAGACCTCAGACAAATCTTACCTGTGGTTGAAGGTGGTACCAAAGAAGATATCATTAGCTCCGCTGTCATCAGGTCTCGGTTATGGACCCATGTTGAAATCCTGCGTCTAAAACAGAATATGCGATTGGTATGTTCACCGGATGATCCTTCTAAACAGCAAGAGGTGGCAGCATTTAGTAGGTGGATATTGGACATCGGTGAGGGCAAAATACCATGCACAGCTAGAGACACAGACGACGAACCAAGGTGGATTATAGTACCACAGCAGCTGCTTATCACTCCTGATGAGGACAGGCTTGCAGCTATTGTCCACTCAGTTTATCCTAGCTTTCGTGCCAAATACAAAGACCCTATATACTTATCACAGAGAGCTATACTAGCTCCAACAAATGAACTAACAGATACTGTTAATGATTACATGATCCCCTTAGTCCCTGGTACAGAGAAGGAATGCCTGAGCTCAGATACTATTGACAAATCCACTGCTCAACAAGAAGCATATGACCTCTTATACCCAGTTGAGTTCTTAAACTCAATCAATGGTAATAATTTCCCACAACATAAAATCATTTTGAAACCAGGAATCCCAGTAATGTTGCTGCGCAATCTCAACCAAAGGGCTGGTCTTTGCAATGGTACAAGACTGATCGTCACTTCGGTTGGAGAATGGACAATTGAGGCTAAGATTATGAATGGGCGACAGGCGAATCAAGCCTTCGCTATACCTCGCATAGCCTTAAGTTTAAAAAGTAACAGATGGCCATTTGTTCTACAGCGCTGACAATATCCTATCAAAGTATGCTACGCTATGACAATCAACAAGAGCCAGGGACAAACTCTCTCAGCTGTTGGCGTCTACCTCAAAAAGCCTATTTTTTCACATGGACAGCTATACGTTGCTGTATCACGTGCAACTACAGAGCAAGGTCTCAAGATATACATCGAAGATGACGATGGAAAAGCTACCGATGAGACCAAGAATGTAGTCTACAGAGAAGTGCTTCAGTATTTAGACTAGATAAAAGATGAAGCCAGCCATATCTATGCATTTGACATACCAAACTCCACCTGCTTTCAATAGTATTTTGCTTTCTGTTTGCATCTGTTCAGCCCATGATAATTTAAGTAGTGTACCTATATATGCACAGTCCATTGCAAGAGGCCTGCGTGCCTGCCATAGCCAAAATTTGGCCTGTATAGATGCTTTTGAAAATCCTTCCACGGAGGGATTTAGGTAGTGCTATCAATATGTACAGGAATGCAGCATCTGCACTTTTTTTGATAAACTAAGAAATGAAACAATAATTGCTTATCCAAAATGGAAAAAGAGAGCAAGCTTCTATTTCTGCTATTTTAAAACTACCTCCATACTACAAATAACAACTTCTTTCATATATACTAGGTGCACCATGCAGCAGCCAAGGTTTCTCAGCAATCTGCAGAAAGGTCGCCACGCACAAGGCATAACTACTCGAGTCATCAGAAAATGGACACACTATGAAAACATGGGCCAAGGACCACCTTTGTATGTTGGCATGGTTCTAGCAGACGCACGGGTACCTTCCTGACTTGGTCAAAACCATCTTAAAATTAGTTAGCCTTCAAACAATAGAATCAATACTATACCTTTTGCTATTACATGTTCATATTGATAGCATCTAATCAATTCATTGCATATTTACAATTACAGGGACACGCCATGTATGCAGAGATTTCAAATGACCTAATCAAATCCAAGGCATCTCTTTTTGAAGTTGGAAAGGTTTATATCATCAAGAAATTCCTCGTTGACAGTGCGAAGAAAAGCTATAGGCCAGTTGACAGAGATCTGATGATAGAGATGGCAGCCCAGACAACTATTGAGGTTGTTCAAAACCCTCCACAGACAATTCCTGAATACATTTATAGGATCACTCAGTTCCCAGCCATAAAACCAACACGAATGGTCTACAACTTAACAGGTTTGTTCTAGGTCTAGAATATGTTGCAGATAAACTCTATCTTCACTTTCAATTAGTCATTTTCTTGTTGACTGGTGCTGTTGGCCTCTAAATTTTTAAGATGTCGTTGGTTACCTCGTCAAGTACGAAGCAACACATACATTTGTGCTCGAAACAGAGCAGCCTCTTCGCTTTTGTCAGTCTGTCATGATCATTCTGAAATGGCAAGTGTTCACTCCGCTGAGACTCACATGGTCTTGCATTTGTCAACTATATATCCTTTGTTGTAGCCTGGGTGTAGATTGATTCTCTGAACTTGATGCTGTTTTCAACAAAACTATAAGATACTCTTGCGATGGCTCACCGATTCAGATTCAGCGTTCTAAGTACATGCATAGCACTGTCATGATTTCTACGTATTGAATGTTGGATTCCTTCAAATGATCTGGTGGATGAGTCTTGCCCTGTACAAGCAACCTTTTCGTATTTAACCATTGTCCATCGCCTATATATCAGTATCCAGAGCCTAGACACCGACCATCTGATCTTATCCTGGTTTGACAGGGATAGACCATTGTATGCATACATCCATGATCTTGTATACATAATGATGCTGCGGCATCTGTATGCAATCTTTTAGTTTTCATCCACCGAGTTGGTAAACACCACCGTGCAGCAATGTTGTTCTTCATGTTAGTGTTTCTCTATGTTGATTCAAGCCCAGTTAGGAGGTCACAAAAAAAAAAAGCGCGGCATCGTTTCTTTAGTATTTCATGGTGACTACCGTTGCTTTTTTTTTCTCTCGGCTCAGGTGTTTAACGCTTCTTCCACAAAAATATGCTTGGCCATGTCGTCAAACCAGACAAAAAAAAAATGTACACAGCATTATACCAAAAATCATTTGGACCCAAAAAAAAGCCCGCATAAGCCCATCAGGCAAATATGCATAAGCCCGCATAGGCCCGTTCCAGTCATAGAAAAAAGGCCCCAACCTCCTTATCCGAAACAGACGATGGCTTCCACCCCACCGCTCATTTTCCCCAAATCCACGCCTCGACCACGCCAGCAAACAATCAGAGCGGTGCCGACTTCGCCATCCGCCGCCGCGCTGTGCTTCCCTGCTCCTTCTCCTCCTCCTCCCATCTGAGACGGTAGCGGCGAGGCAGCAGCTCCTCCTCCTCCTCCTCCACGCCGCTCGCTCCTCGCAGCCCCTAGAAAGGAAACCTCAGCCCTAGCTATAGCGGTCAGACGCGGCGGCGCAAGAGGCAAGTGTGGCGACCTCACCTAGGGCGGGCCCTACCTAGAAGTGAGGCGACTGCACGGGGCGAGCACACAGCGGGCGATTGCCCAGGCAAAACATTGGCCCAATTTGGTGGCCACGGCGACGCGGGGACAAGACGCGGCGAACCTCTTATCTCCGACAAAAGAAAACATGCAGCTGCTATCCACCACGGATACAAGGTATACATCCTTCGCCTCACCCTCATTCGTTGCTCAGCCTAATATCTACGATTACGATTCATGCACCCATGGTTACCGTCGTTACCAACAAAGAAGCCAAATTTTCCACAAATCATTTTACTCATACTACAAGTCACAAGTAGACCATGACAACCTACCGGTGCTTAGACACCAAAACAACCACAGGAATGTAACTGTAAAGTTCTTCCCTGCACACTGCAGACAACATACAATGGTGCTCCTTTTTTTTAATAGATACGAAGACGGCCTTTATTCAATATATGCCAACAAATTTCTTAGATATTACATTAATACTGTTATATATATATATATATATATATATATATATATATATATATATATATATATATATATATATATATATATAGATGCCAAGACCCCCTTTCTCCAATCTTACAATCATCGACAACACAGACCTGACAGATCTTGAGACAAACTCTTTTGCCAATGCCATCATGGTAGCTGCTCCAGACACAGATTCACTCTCATGCAATGCCTATGAGCTCAAAGATGCAATCTACCAGCATCATGGAATCACCGTAACCCTCGAAAGCATATCCTACTATGGACTAGGATTTTTCCTTCGCCTACCCACACCAGCTGCCAAAACTCACCTGCTAACCAGCTGTTTCATAAGGATCAACAATAACAGCTTCGTATTCATGCCATGGAAACCACAACACGGTGCCACCTCAGTTCCACTACAGGATTTGCTCAGATCCAATCCATTAAATCTGCACCTCGCTAGGGATACCCCTACAAATGAACCATACGAGCGACTCATCATCTACGTCTCCGGCATACCACCGCACCTATGCTCCAGCTCAGTCATATACCGCCTGTTTGATAGACTTTGCACTATCAATGAAATAAACTTCATACCTGCTACTCTCCAATATGAAATAACAGTCCGTGCCCAGCTCTCTGCACTACCCCTCCAAGCCCACATAGGTTTCAGAAACACACCTGCGACCAATGATATTGTCGATATCTGGGCATTGAAATATGAAATACTCACAGAGCAAATGCAAGGCAGGGACACTCCACCAGAGGAACGCATCTCTCATATTCGAGGTAATTATTGATTAACAGCGCAACGAGAATTACTACGTCCACCTACCTATGCTTGCTTTATCACAGTAACTCTTTTTTCTCCTTTTGTTTCATACAGGAGACTCAGTGCTTGATACGTCAGACCGCCGTGACCTATACTCCTACTCCGATGATGAGATCACATCTCATCCACATGGTACAGCCATAAGTCATCAACTCCAAAAACAGCTCCTTATATTTATACTTGCTACCACATCCCATAGGTACAGCCACATAACCTAAAAAAAACTAATGCCTCCTACAAAACAAAGTCATCGGCTATCATTATCTGCATACAAAAATAATTAGGCACACAAATCAATGACTCGCTCTAACACAAACACTAATATCACACAGTTACTTGTGCAGGCCCACGTCTCCATCCACCTGAAGACGACTCCTACTACAACCGTAAGTCCATGCTAATACTTATTTACACATACAACTCTTTACTAATTTACAGTTATGAAACTTGTGTCTCTGTAAACAATGGTCCGCCACAGCTACTCCAAGGCGCAACTCCGAAACTGATGAATCCAGTTAGGAAACAGGCAGCGCCGGCGACTCTGAAGACAAGCGCACATGCCAAAACGGCTACTTCAACAGAGTCTGCTAGCCCAAAAGTTTATCAACTGCCGCCTCTAATTATTGTAATTTTTATATAGCCTATATGTGATCGCGAACATATGTGCTATGATAGTAGCAAATACTCTTGTAATATAGATACCTTTTAATCTTCGGTGTACTAATGGACCACCATCCTATATCTCGCACAAATACACTAACATTAGATCCCTGCAATTAGTTGCCCCAACACCTCACGGGCGCGCGAATGCGCGCGCCCCAGACACTAGTATGCAACAGATGTGACCATTATCCAATTTTGCAACAAAACATACATGTTAATTAGGATCTAGGAGCTCAGATTTTCTTCAAGTGCACTCATTCTGAAAACAGTGATTGGTCTGGCCAGTGCATATATTTGATCATCAATGAATAAGTACTACCGCAGATATGGACATTACTGCCGGTTCAAAAACCCACTTTACTGTCGGATTTTGAACCAACAGTGGCATACCGGCAGTGATGGGAGGTTGACATCACTGCCGGTCCTTAAAAACTGACACTGATCTACAAGAAACAGTGTCGGTTTCTGACTCCACCCGACAGTGTCCAGTTGAACAACACTGCCGGTTTGTAGTGCCAATTGACAGTGATGGTTGCTTCAAGAGTGTCGGTTCTTGGCTCAAGCCAGCAGTGTTAAGCAAGCCTACACTGTCGGTTCATGGATCAAACCGACAGTATTGTAGTAAATATCAGTGTCGGTTCATGGATCAAACCGGCAGTGTTGTCGTAACTATCAGTGTCGGTTTATGGTTCAAGGTTGCAGTGTTGAGCAAGCCAACACTGTCGGTTTGTTTCTAACTGGCAGTGATGTTTACGACAACACTGCCGGTTAATTGCTAACCGGCGGTGATGGCCCGTTCGTATTTTATTATTTATTTTAATTTAAATTTTTTCGTGGAATCGGGTCTCGTTTTATATACGCTACGTAGACGACAGGTCCATCAATATTAAACATTACAAATGTTATGATTACAATCCAAATGTTCTTAACCACATCTCGATCCCTCAAAATAAAAAAGAAATGTTCTTGGACTTCACACATGCTTCTCGAACTTCTTACAATAATCTTGCGAGCCGCTCTGGGCCATACTGGTCATTGTACCTCACGGATTGTGAAATAGAAAATACTCCATCTTCTTCCAATACCTCGGCTAAGATGAATTTTGCGAGCTCCGATTGCAGTGCGACGATCTCCATGTCTAACAGCCTTTGGTGGTTATATTTCTTGCGCTGTCATTCAAAAAAGATGATATCCAAAGAGGAACATTAAATCATTTTATTGAATTATTAACAGACATAAAAAAATAGGGATTATACACACCAACTTATCGGCTTCTTCCGATTTCACGCCGATGTAGCGAAGCATTGCCTACATTACATAAAACCCGCATTCATTGTTTCCCGCCGGCTGTGACAGGTACTTCCCCTCCATTTGGACAACCTTGAATGGGACCGGCGTCCCACCGATACGTCTTCTTCGGACACTGAGCAACATTAAAGGGAGAAACATTAGAAAGCGGTATGTGTGATTAGAAAATAATATGTTATTATCGCTTACTAATTCAGCACTGCCACCAGTGCATCCAGATGATCAAATGATTTTTTCTTCGAGTCCCACACCTCGATCAGATTTTTGGCAAGATTGACACAAATAAAGATGAAATGGTTGCTACAATCACAGAATCCTAATTATCGAATAATCTTAACGAAAAAAGAAGCATAAAATTAAAAGCTGAGAACACATACTCGTAGTTGTAGGCTAAAAATATGTGGGTTTTCTTTTTCATCGTGAATTCGTCGAAAACAACAATCAATCTCTGTTTTAGGTCTTCCACGTCATATCCATAGAGGTCTAGACATGTCATCTCATTGACTCGCAAGGGGTCCAAGAAGCCTATGTAATCCCATTTGCTTTTTAGAATGCAAAATTTTGCTATACACTTACATAAAATCATAGAAAGTGCTCAAAAGTTAACAATTTGTCTCGAGAGAGTAGTTAATTGTAATATCGTGCGTGTAGGGTACTTACATAGTCCACAACGTCAACATTTGAACACCGAGAGATCGTTTCTGGTATAGCTGAAACAAGCACTCCCACTCGACATCGAACTTCTCTTCTTCAGGATATTGGAAAACATGTGGCGAACGGATAATAACCTCAAAACCAAAGTCGTCCGTCTCTGTTGCTTGAGCCATGTAATATTCATGCAACTGGCGCATATATGTTGTCAGATTTTTATACTCATCATCGGGATCCAAAAGATTGCCCCTTTCATACTTCATTGCCGGTGTTGCCGTCCCTTTTACATCATAATAGATGGTCGCGGCCTCTTCCATGGTTAATCCTGGGTTGTCTTCGATGTACTTCTGTATGTTCCTTAAATCTTTATTGTGTATTTCTTCGTCTCTTGTTGTAGCGTATTTATTCTGTGTTTGCCTTTCGAATTCGAACTTCAACAAAAACGAAGGCAGTGAGGCACAGAGATTGAAGAAACTAACACAATCTTCCTTCGAGATGTGTGCTGTAAATTTTTCTTTCATCAAGGTGGTAACGCTGCCACTGAACGACCTTTTTATTTTCTATTGGTCCACTTTGGGAGCATTAGTGACCGAATCCAAGGACCTTTTCTACGGCTGCGAGGATGTCCTTGATCTTGTTTTGGGCTGAGGTGGAGGAGGAGGAGGAGGATGACGATGAGAATTCTGTTTTCCCGGCGCTGATGAAGATGGAGGAGGAGGGGGAGGAGGGGGAGGAGTCTCTTTTCTCGGCATGGCAAAAGGTTTCCATGCGAAGACATCGCGATTGGCGCATAGGAAGTCGATGAGCTCGCATTCCTATTTGGCCAGGAGCTAGGTCCCAGTCTGTGCCGTCTTGGTAGGGTCAGTGGGATTGATTCCCACCGCCTTAGTCTCCTCGAGTGGACGGAAGGCCATTGAGGAGGTTGGTTTGTTGCAGTGCAGGACTGCTAGGGTCGACGACTCCCTGAGCCACGGGAGCTCAGACGAGTTGATGACTGCAGTGGTGAGCTCGAAATGCTCGTGGTCACACATGAAGGCGTGCGAGAATGCGCTACCCACGGTGATGACGCCGTTTGGTCCTGGCATCTTTAGCTTGAGGTAGGTTTAGTTGGGGATCGCCATGAATTTGGCGTAGCATGGCCGCCCTAAGATGGCATGGTAGGACCCTGGGAAGTCCACCACTTCGAAGGTGAGGACCTTCGAGTGGAAGTTGGCTTGGTTGCCAAAAGTGATGGGTAGGTCGATCTGCCCGAGCGGGTACGCCTACGCTCCTAGGATCATGCCGTGAAAGGGAGAGCCTGCTGGGTGGAGTTCCGATCGAGGGATGCACATGGCGTCGAGGGTGTCAATGTAGGGGATATTGAGGCCGCTGCCTCTATCCATCAGCACCTTGGTGAGGCACTTCTTGCAGAGGATGGGGTCGATGACGAGCGGGTAGCGTCCCAGTCTGGCGACGTGGGAGGGATGGTCCCTCTAATTGAAGGTGATCGAAGATTCCAACCAGCTAAGGAAGGAGGGGATGGCCGTCTCGGCGGTGCATGCCTATCTGTAGTGTACCTTGTGCTGGCGCTTGGAGCAGTTGGCATCGGATCCCCCGAAGATCATGATGCATTCCTCGGGGTTGGGGAAGCTATCCTCGTCCTTGCCCACCGCGCCTCCTTTCTTGGCTGCCGCCTCTTTGTCGTTTCCTTCTTTTGGTCCGCCGGCTTGTCGCAGGAAACATTTGAGGAGCTCACAGTCCTTGTAGAGGTGTTTGACGGAGTAGGCGTGGTTGGTGCATGGGCTATCCATGAGCTTGTTGAAGTAGTTAGGCAGGCCCGGCTAGGGCTGCTTGCCCATGGTGGTCAGCTACGGCGACCAACGTGGAGTTGGCCTGTCGGCGCCGATCCTTCTTGTTCTTCTTGCCCCTCTGCGTGTAGGGGCCCTCGTCTTGGTCCTCGCGCTTGGCCTTGCCCTTCTCCCGGCCTCCGTTGAAGACCACTCTGATCGCCTCCTCATCGGAGGCATGGTTCGTGGCGATGTCGAGCAGGTCGCGGGTGGTTTGGGGCTTCAAGTAGCCAAGCTTGTGCATCAAGGACTCACAGGTTGTCCCAAGGAGGAATGCGTTGATGACGTCCACATCGACGACATCAGGTAGGGAGTTGCACTGCCTTGAGAACCTACAAATGTAATCCCACAGGGACTCACTGGGCTCCTGCTGGTAGCTCTTGAGGTCCCAGGAGTTTCCAGGGTGGACATACGTCCCCTGGAGGTTCCCGACGAAGACCCTCTTGAGGTCCGCCCAGTCGCGGATGCTGTCGTGCGAGAGGAATTCGAGCCACGCTCGAACATGTTCCCCTACACAGATGGGGAGGTACTGATGATGAAGTGATCATCATCCACTCCCCCAGCTCGGTAGGTGAACCAAAAGTCTTCGAGCCATATATCGGGATTCATCTCCCTAGTATATTTGGCGATTTTGGTCGGCGGTCGGAAGCGCTGTGGGAACGGCACTCTCTAGATGCCTGGCCAAAGGCCCGTGGTCCTGGGCCATCTAGGCTAGGACTCCGGTCATTTGGTCAGCGACCACGCCTGGGGTGCATCTCCCCAGTCTCCTCGATGGTCCGGTCGGAGCCCGTGTCATCTGTTCTCATTGCCACCCGATGGACGTCATCATCATGCTGGGCTAGAGGCCAGTTGCTGATGACGCTACGAGCATCTTGGTTCGGCCCAAGGCATTCGCGCACAGGCGGTCGATGTGGAGTGGGTGCTGGGTCAAGCTGTGGCGCGGCTACGCCCTCCTGTTCTGCTCCTGGTGGCTGTAGTGGCGAGTGGATGGAGCGACGCGTCCGGTGCGTCCCCGCCCCTTGCTGGGGAGAGAGGCTGCGAGTTGGTGTCGCAATGCGAAGCTCTCCGCCTATTGAACGGCGATGGTCTCCACCAGTGCCCGGAGGTTCTAGTGGATCGCCTGTTCCTGGGGTTGTCTGGCTTGGGAAGGCCACGCAGGAGCATCACCGCCGTGGCGATGTTCTGGCTAGCCCGAGCGAACTATGGGGGATCTTTCCCCCCACGGATGATGTCACGCTTGTCGGTGTTTTGTGACCGGGGGTCCCTCAACCGATGAGTGAATTTGTGCTGCGTGCCCCTAATCCCGGATGGTGATGCAAAGAGACACAAGGTTTATACTGGTTCAGGCAGTCAACGCCCTACGTCCAGTCTGAGGGATCGATCTTGTATTCCTTGCACCGGAGTGCTCGTAGTAGGGGGTTACAAGCTAGGTGAGAGAGGGAGCTAGCCCCAGGTCTCGGCGGGGGTGGTGCGGGCTGCTTGAGGCATTGTTCTCAAGCAGCGTAGAAGTGTAGAAGTGTGTAGTGTGAGTTCCTCTTTCTGCTCGTTCTTCTCCTCCCCTCAGAAATGGTACCGGCTACCTCCTTTTATAGGCACAAGGAGGAAGCCAGAAGTACATGAGAAGGCTACTATTTGCTGATGTATTCTGCTCCCTAGAGCAGCGTGGCGTCGTGGGAGTTCCCGTCGGTGTCTAGTCGGTATGGTCTCCAAGGCCGGCGACATGCTGCGCTCCTATACATTTGTTGACTTGGTGAAGTGCCGAGGCCTGGTGGCTGCTGTAGTCGGTTGTGCCGAGACTCGCTGTGCTGAGGCCTGCTGTGCCGAGGCCTTTGTAGGTGGCAATGCGGGGTCTTGGCGGCCATCGTCGTAGTTGATTTAGGCGAAACAGTGCGGAACGTGCGTCTACAGGATACGGTACCCTATATTGTCAGTAAGGGATGGTAAAAAGGCGATTTGACCGTTGTCCCATCGCTCCTGTCGCGGCGCACTGCCGATCGTGGCTTACGTAGTGGGTGCAGCTGGGCGCATTAATTGTTTGCGACAGCCTGCCAGAGCGACTTTTGAGGCGGAGGCGACGAGGGTGTGGGACGAGCCCAGCCTCGGGCGAGGCGGAGCATGGCCAGTTCGCCCGAGGCCCTACCGGGAGTCTCGGGCGAGGCGGAACTCGGTCAGTTCACTCGAGGCCTATCGGGGGTCTCGAGCGAGGCGGAGCAGTCGGTCCGCTGGTCCCGAGGTCACAGGAACCCAGTTCTGACTCCCCACATCGTGTTCGTCCTTGGTGCAGGAGTTTAGGCAGCACAGTAGCCGGTAGCCCCTGCACTGTCCCGTCGTGGATGGCAGGGCGCTGACGTGACTAACGTCTGGTCTGCCACTTCGCTGTACTATGCCGTCGTGTGGTTGTCGGAGTGGTTGAGCGCCTTGATTGGATGTGATGTCCAGCCAGAGTAGTCTTAGTCAAAGCGGTGGTCGCGGGGCTGGTGGCGAGCCGGTCTCGCGCGAGTCGGAGAATCATAGACCTCGGCGAGGGGGCCTCGGGCGAATCGGAGAATCGGTACTTCTTCTGAGGCCTCGGCGAGGGGGCCTCGGGCGAAGGGGCCTCGGCGAGGGGGCCTCGGGCGAATCGGAGATTTTGGCTGAGACCTCGTTTGTCTTATTGGTTCTTGTTTTTAGGGTCTAAGCAGTTTTTTTGGTCTTTGCTTGGGGTACCCCTTTTTCTGGTATCCAACAACGCTGGACCTAGCAGGTGCGACCCTGGGCGCCGCTCGCCGGGCTACACGCACAGGGCGCATCGTGGTGCGCCGAGCGCACTGGCGTAGGTGGTGGCTGGTTCTGCTGCCTTTTTCATAGCTCCTCGCCTTACGCCTACGCACACGCGAGGGCATCCACGTGAGGGTCCAGAGGGGTGTGGGTCTGTAGAGACTCCGCCACCACCAGCGGCTGTCCCGGGCGTCCGCCATAGCGCACTCCCAGGATAGAGGGTGGCTAGGTGCCTCGATGTCGCCGATGCTAGATCCATCGCTCTCAACATCGTCATCCATGAGGTCGTGGAAATAGGTGGGAGCGTAGCTCGCCATCCCCATGAATTCGGATGTGAGAGGGGGTGGCGCCAGCATCCTTCGGAGCCCTTGGGTGTACACGTCCGCGGGGGATGCGAGGCCATAGGGGAACCAGTCACATGGCGGTCGCGGCAGGGACAACGACATCCCTCCGGAGAATTGGCAAAAGATAGTAAATAACGAGTAAATAACAAAGCGTACATTACTCACAGCGGGGTTTGAGCAGAGCGTATGCTTGGAATGAAGCGCGGGCGCCTCACCATTGAAGTCGTTGGGTGTCCCGGAGCCGATGGAGGGTGCCCCTCCGATAGGCGCTGGGATGGGTGCCTCCTCGCAGAGGTGGAGAGCACCGAGCCAGTCAGCGACGAAGTTCAGGCTTTCGAAAAGGAAGGCCTGGGATGGCTTGAAGACGGGTGGAACCCACATCCCAACAGGTGGGAGTGCGGAAAACTCCAGTGAGCCGAAGCGAGTCGTATCGCTTGAGCCCGCCATGGCGAGGGTGGCAGAAAAGTGGGCCATCCGATGACCAAAAAGTGTGAACGTAAATCGTCTTCCCCACGGACAGCGCCAACTGTCGGTGCAGAAAGTGACCAACACGTAAATATTTGTAGTTTTGTCGTACGTTGTGATTAGATGTGGCCTAGCACTCAATGACATAGGGTTTATACTGGTTCAGACATCGTGCCCTACATCCAGTTTGAGTCGGTCTGCGACTTTATTCCTGAGCCTAGGTGCTCGAAGTTTGCTGTGGGGTTACAAACGGAAGGGAGAAAGATGGGGGTGCAAGAGGTCCGGTCGGACTCTGGTATGAAGGGTCAAGAGTGACAGGAGCTTCGCTATGTGCTAAGTGTTCGAGCATGCGCTCTGTGTAGCAGGGGTGAATCGATGTAAGTGAACTGATGGATCCTCCTTTATTGGGAGAGAGCGTGTCCCCTTTTATAGATGAAGGGGATGGCCTTACAAGTGAGAGATGGAGAGTGTATGTATGCTAAGTCTTGTAGCTCACGCCGTCGGGTACAAGACGATTGTAGGCGCCCACATTACTGTTAATGTCAGATGCATGTGGGAGGTTCCATCGTCTTTTTTTGTATGGTAGATGTGGGTGTCTACCATACTGTTGATGCCCAGAGGCATGTGGGGGGTTTTTACCATGTTCTCCATGTATGATGGCACCCATAACACTGTTGATGCCCAAAGGCACATGGGGGGAGCCTTATCATGTTCGTCTGGTAAGAGAGTTGATGGCGCCCACAATACTGTAGGGCAAATGTCGGCGCCCACAACACTGCTTGGGTTCTGACATGCCTGGAAGGTTGCAGGGCACCCTTCTAACATGTCCTATCAGTACTGTCCTGCAGGTGTGTAGGGTACGGTCCTTGATTTTGCGGTCGACTTGAGCGTCCTGCTTTACTTGCTCCGCCCGTCTTCTGGTCCTCACCGAGTGGGCGTCCCCGATCGGTTGGTCCTAGTCGGCTCCGACTGCGCCAGTCGGAGAAGAGCTGCAAGCAGAGGTTTGGTGTATCCCCGGTCGGAGACGCGGGTCGGAGTTTGAAGTGAGGCCTTCCTGTCGGAGAGGCGGACCGGAGTCGGAAGCGAGCGCTGTTCCTCTTTGGCCTGGCCTTCCGGTCGGAGAGGCGGGCCGGAGTCGGAGGCGAGCGTCATTCCTCTTTGGCTAGGCCTTCGGGTCGGAGACCGGATCACTCTTCTGTCCTGTCGTTCAGGTAGTTTTGGGCCGGTCCAGGAGTTGTGATTCGTTCGCAATGTCATCTGCTGGGCCGAGCCTTTCTTGGGAAGCAGGTCCATGGTGGACCCCAGGTTTATGAACTCGCCAGGAAGTTAGAATGGTTGCAGCTCTGGCTAGATGTTGAATAAGGGAGAAGTCACGACATGGATGGAGAGAGAACGAGTATTGGGCTATGAGGGAAAGGGCAAATGGTTATTGGGCTTTAGTTGAGAATATATGAGACAACTAGAAATTGGACTCCACTCAACATAGGTCCAACAACCTCGGACACCTTTTCCTAAATTTATTATGTTCTTCCTTACATCTCGATTTCCCATGACGCATAGTAGACCTGTTTACAAACAGAATGGTACGCGAACGTCCTGCTCAAAATATCATTTCTTTTATAATAGAACAACATAAATTTAAACTTAAATTATCACAGTGTTATTTTTTATTCTCATTGCAACACATAGGCATAATCCTAATACAGTAAAATACTAATAGGGGAATTATGCATCCAACTCTCGATATTAGCTTTCAGATTGTGGGCATCCCATGCACGCCAGACGGTGGGAATTCAAGAGTACGTGCTATCTTGCTCATGACCAGTCTTATTATTTATTTATTTATTTTATGAAACACGATACAAACTCTCACACCCCCACATAGAACATACATGCATGTACGCACCCTTCACTTAAACCTAGGTGAGTAGGTTCACAAGAAACCTAATCAATTGGTGGGCTAAGCTTAGTTTGCGGTTTATTCAACTCCGGTAGCATGTACACAATATATATCCATCTGGACATGCATATACGTAGTACGTATGTATGCGGTCAATCGATTGGAACTAGCTAGCTAGGCAGTAGCTACTAGCTAGTAGGGTCTCTCTCCAACGTAGTTGCCCGGCGGGTTGTAGTTGCAGGTGATGAAGACGCCACCGCCGTTGTTGCAGACGACGCGGGCGCAGCCGATGGCGGTGGACTTGCGCCACACAACCTGCGTGTAGTGACCGCACACCTTCCCCGCCGCGCAGCTGTTGCTGTTGTAGTCGTAGTTCGGCTTCTCCCCCACCCACGCGCCGACGGCGTCCGACGCCGTCCAGTCTTTGCCGGAGCTGCCCCAGAAGAGGTTTTCACCGTAGTGGTTGGGCCCGCCGCCGGAGTGAACGAGCTTGCAGTCGCCCTGGCGCTGCGCCGCGTAGCTCCGCGCGAAGGCGGCCACGTTCTCGTCCCACGACACCGGGCCGACGCCCACGGCCGCGCGCGCCGCGTTGTGCGGGTTCACGAAGTCCTGCGCCGAGTTCTGGGCCGCGCATGGCGTGACGGCGGCCGCCATGGCCAGCGCCACAGCTAGACACATAGACGAGTACTCCATTGCTAGAGAACTGGACAAAAATGAAGTTTTTGTGTGAGATGGATGCATGAGTTGTGGCGAGTGACCAGGTATTTTTATAGTGGTAATAGGATGGAGACCATTGGCGACTTGTCAAAGATACCACTATTCTCACTCTGTCCTGTCTCATATGAATTATGAAAAACCGTGGGTTCATACCCCAAAGATCGCGTGACCTGTGACATGCGATGGCGCGTGCACGTGGCTACCTTGTGGGGAACTCCCCATATTAAAAAAAATGCTATTTTTTGTTCGATTGATGATTTCTAGAAAATGAGTACAAATATATCTAGAAATGGAATTTATAAAGGTGGCTTGTAACAATAACCATTTCTGAAAAACGATTTACCACTACTAGAGAACAGACTTTAGAACGATGTCCTAATTTAGCATTAGCCTCGGTATTTTTTACCCCCGGGACTAAAGGTAACTTTAGTCCCGGTTGGTAATACCAACCGGGACTAAAGGTTCCTGCCCAACGGTCGTTCACGGGGCAGGGATCTTTAGTCCCGGTTGGTAATACCAGCCGGGACTAAAACTTTTAGTCCCGATCTGGGTGATGCCCCGGGAATAAAGATTAATCTTTAGTCCCGGTTTGGACCCCTAACCGGGACTAATTATCCTGGCCTATAGATCAGCTCATTTCTTCCTCCCCGAGCCCGAGCCATTCCATTCAAACTCACCGCATCTGTTCTTCAGCTTGCTTTCTTGCTCTCTCCCCCTCCATTGGTGTTGCTCTTCGATTTTGGAGGTAACAAACTTAATCCTCTTATGTTTTATCAGTAGCTTATCTCATTTTGCGATATAGATGCATGTGTAACTCTATATGTTGGAGTTTATTACGATTTTATGTCATTTTTAGCTCAAAATCACATGATGATTTGCATATATGTTTGGATAAACAAAAGTTAAATTAGTTCGTCAAAATCACTTGATAGTTTAGTATTGCTAGTATATGTAGTACATTTCATGGTTTAGTTAGATAAATAAATATTTTTATTTTTTTAATATATTACTTTAGAAATGAGAAATTTACAATAGTTTGCAAAAATAAGTATAGAAAGTAACTTGATACGGTGGATTTGATTATGATTTCTATGTCATTTTTAGCTCAAAATCACATGATGATTTACAATAGTAAAATCACTAGATAGTTTGGTATTTTACTATTAAACATAGTACATATTTCATGGTTTAGTTAGATAAATAAATAATTTTAGTTTTGTTTAAATATATTATTTTAGAAAATGTGAAATTTACACTAGTTTGCAAAAATAAGTATAGAAAGTAGATGACAACTGGTACCGGATCCTCGGCCTCTCGTTCGGTTGCGAAACGACTGAGGCTAGAACTCCCTCTCATTATCTGCGGCAAGTGTAAGCAGAAGATTGTGATGGAGTACCGAGTCAAGAGACAGGGACCCAACAAGGGTCGTGTTTTCTACAAGTGCCCGGATCGCGATGTGAGTTTCTTACGCATTTGATTATTATGGCTAATTGACCTGCTTTTCTTGAATATTTTTGACTAAATATTTTCTGGCTTTAATTTCAGTGGGAGGGCAATGGATGCGATGGTTGGTACTGGGAGGAAGATTATGGTACATACGTGCAGAATTCGGGTGCGCTTGAGGTAGCGGCTGCTGATGATGAGACAGTGAGCCAGCAGGAGAAGCTTATTGATATTCAACAGACGAATGATTTGTCTGTTTTAGTTGCGTACGGTCACGAAATAATTATGTTACTGAAGTGCATTTTAGTTTTAGTTTGTTTAGTGATAGTTGGGATTGCTTACGTTGTAGCCAGGCATAGTTAATTAATCAACCATGTGTGTGTCATCTATGTTGTGTAATAAAATACTTAATTATGTTCAAGGTTTTCATAATTTGTCGTGTAATGCAGATTATGTCATGCCATTGGATGTACAATGACGATCGCCACTCCCAAGACTTTATTGAGGGCGTGCACTATTTCTTAGGTGTGGCCGAGGCAAATAAGCGGGATGGTTTCATGTGCTGTCCATGTGTCCTATGTAAGAATTTAAAGGAATATTCAAGCTCAATGAGTCTTCATTCACATTTGCTTAAGTCAGGTTTTATGTCAAACTATATATGTTGGACTAAGCATGGAGAAAGCGGGGTCATGATGGAAGAAGGTGAAGGAGAAGATTTAGACATTGATGACATTATTGCTCAGTATGGTGCCTTTGATGATACTACAATGGGGGGAGATGAAGAAGAGGTAGCGGCAGAAGATGATCTCGGTGATGCTCTTGGCGATGCCATTTGTGATGCACAACAAGAATGCGAAAGTGAAAAAGAGAAAGTTAAGTTCGAGCGCATGCTTGAGGATCATAGGAAGTTGCTATACCCAACGGCTGAAGAGGGGCAAAAAAAGCTGGGTACAACACTGGAATTGTTACAGTGGAAGGCAAAGAATGATGTATCCGACAAGACATTTGGGAATTTATTGAACCTCATAAAGAAGATGCTTCCGAAGCCAAATGAATTGCCCACCACTACGTACGAAGCAAAAAAGGTTGTCTGCCCTTTGGGATTAAAAATCTAGAAGATACATGCATGTCCTAATGACTGCATCCTCTACCATGGCAATGAATACGAGAATTTGGATGAATGCCCGGTATGTAAAGCATCACGGTATAAGATCATGCGCGATGATCCTGGTGACGTCGAGGGTGAACAACGTCCTAGAAAGAAAATCCCTGCCAAGGTTATGTGGTATGCTCCTATAATACCACGCTTAAAACGTTTGTTCAGAAATAAAGACCATGTAAAGTTGTTGCGGTGGCATAAAGAAGACCGTAAGGTAGACAATATGCTGAGACACCCAGCTGATGGGTCCCAGTGGAGAGCGATAGACATGGAATTTCCAGAGTTTGCAAATGAGGCTAGAAACTTAAGGTTCGCCTTAAGTACAGATGGTATGAATCCTTTTGGGGAGCAGAGCACTAGTCATAGCACTTGGCCAGTTACTCTATGTATCTACAACCTTCCTCCATGGTTATGCATGAAGCGGAAGTTTATTATGATGCCGATCCTCATGCAAGGTCCGAGGCAACCTGGCAACGACATTGATGCTAAGGCGTTTGTCAAGTTGGAGTCCCATTGGGATGACTTCGTACAATACAAGACATCTCAAGAGAGTGAGAAACGTGTGATGAGGAATCAACAGAATGCCCAACAGAAGCAATACCATCATCGCATGGGATCAGGTGGTTATAGGAGTGCTATTCCCAAGTGGCAGAACCTAGAAGCAGAGATTACTGCCAAGGGAATCATACCTGAAACAATAGAGAAGAACTGGCCTCAACGCGCGAAGAATTGGTTCTACGCTCATGGGGGAAGCCTAGACCCAGACACTGGCAAGCTAATTTTTGGCCAAAAAATTGAGAGAGCAACACAGAGACTAGCTCGTGCTAGGGAAGAAGCTGATAGTGGTGTTTTCAAGCCCAACAAAGAGAAGGATGAATTGACATATGCCCTAGAGAATCCCGAACACGGTGGTCGAACAAGAGGCTATGGGGTGGTTCCGTGGCTACAAGCATTCCCAGCAGACAAGGATACATACAGAAGCCGCCATAGAAAGAAGGATGAGGAGGTAGAAAGAATCCGTGTATTGGAGCAATTTGTTAATGAGTCACGACAAACATTGCTTGAATCACGTGAACGAGAAAAATCTCTTGAGGCAAGAATGCAGGAGGAGATCAAGAGGCAAGTGCAGCTAGCAATGAGTCAAATGCAATCGCAATCAACGCCGAGAGTCACCATTAGCCCCGTTGGTCAGATGAAAAGCAGTTGTGCTTCCACGGAGCTACCAGTTATTCAAGATGACGCTGGGCTACGCTTCCCTGTTGATGACATTACCGAGCCTCTAACAACATGTGAGCTGCACATTCCAGATGGTAATAATGCATCAATCATGGTGGCTGTCGGGGTTGTATCTCCAATAGACCGAACGAAGACACCAAGAATCCATGGGTCAGTTATTCAACCTGGATATGCTAGCGTCTCGGTCGATAGAGTGCTCAAAGGTTACAGCAATGTTCCTCTTGATATTGAAGGCGGTGATGGGGAGAAGACACTAGGAGAAGCAGAGAAGACATTTATTCAATGGCGCAAACGCTTCATCATCATTCCTGGGGCGCCACCAATTCCCCTACCTCACCCTAGGTACGAATGAAAGTGAATGAAATATTATTTTCCATTAATTTTATATTGGCTTCAAAAATAATTGACTCACAACTTGTTTTTGTAGTAGGGTCTCCCCCTAGCCTAGCCCAATCATTTATTCCCCATCTCATCACAGCATCGCGGGGGGTGAGACTACTTCATCCCTACGGCGATCTCCAACTCCTACACCGGCCTCATTGCCTCCACAACGATCTCCAACTCCTACACCGGCCCCACCGCCTCCACAACGATCTCCAACGCCTCCACGCCGGTCTCCAACACCGGCCTCATCGCCTCCACATCGGTCTCCAACACTGCCCCCACCCCCTCCACAGCGATGCACTACAGAGACGTCTAAGGTCTCGACGGCAAAGAATACCTTGAAAAAAAAGAGTTATTTCTCAAGAAATACTTCCTGAAAAGACTGATGAGCAAATAGCAGCTGAAGAAGACAAAAAAGTGAAAGATTTTTTTATAGATATAAAAAAGCAGAGACAAGCGAAGCTTAAGGAGAAGCCGTACTTTTACATACCACGAGATCTGCTGAGGCAGAAGGTCGAAGCTCACAAGAAAAAGATGCTTGAAGTTCATAAGCCTCCGCCACTATCAGACTATGACCGCTCCCTCGTGAAGTCACATGATGCAGATAAGAAAAAGGAAAAGAACATCAGAGAAGGATGTCCCACAGCTCGGACAACAGAAGCAACCAATGCAAAATCTTGTTGTTGCTAATGAATATGGTTCCAACATAGAAGTCTATCGACCAGACAACTCTGGAGAAGTGTCGGTTCAAGACCTTAATGCTTTTTTGAACTAACTGGTTTAGCCTTGGATCAATTGACGGGCAAAGCTCCAATCCAGAACCTGAAAGTTGATACCTGGAAGACTTATAAATTTGGTAAAAGTCTGTACAATCCTACGGCTCTGAATGAATTGGATACGTAAATGTACTTACTCAACAAGTGGTACATGCAGGCGTGTGGCAGGGGTGAGGAGTGGATTTTTGTCAGAATTAGAGACCATCATTACTTCCGTGGCGATGACATCTTACATATTAGTTTCGAAGAATTGCATCAACTATACCACATGGACGCTCTGGACAAATCAATCATTAGCTGCTTTTGTTTGTAAGTGATTCTTACTTTTATTTAATAAACTCACTTCCATGTGTACGTGTATATAATTATCCTCACATGTAACTTATATTTATATACAGATTCCAGATGTCAGAGCTCTAAAGAATATAAGACACCAGTGTTGGCTTCATTGATCCTTATATCGTATTCAAAACCGATATTATTGTCAAGGAGCAGTGGGTATCTGAAGCACAGAAGAATATCATGAGGTTCTTCGTGAAGTAGCACGACAAGACAACAATACTTTTCCCGTACAACTTTCAGTAAGTGTTAATAATAATGTAGTCTACACATTTTATGTAATATCAATACAACTTATATGCATGTATGTGTGTGTATAAACCAATGCAGGTTTCACTGGATACTCATTGTCATTGAGTTAAACTCAAGTCGGTTAGTAATCTTGGACTCGTTGAGAAAACAGCGGGCACTATACCAAGATATGATAGACATTATCCAGGGGTAATTTCGATCTCTCGCGCACAACTATTATTGAATAGACTTTGCCATAATTTATTAACGATCGTACATTATTGGTCGCACAGGGTTTGGAAAGAGTTTATTTGGCAACACCGCAAGGATTGCAAGGCACCACTTAATGTAGTTGAAATACTAGTAAGTTGTACTATATATACTTCCCCACGTGTTTAATTACTATATCGTACTTTAATTTACGTGTGAGATGATAAGAATAATCTTCTTCTCGTACAGTGGTGTTTGCGGCAGCAACCAGGTAATAACTTGTGTGGATACTACGTTTGTGAATTTATCACTGCACACATAAGAAGAACTCCTGAAGACGTCCTCAGAGTACGTATATATCAATTTTTTTTTATTTTTAAATGAATATATATATATATATATATATATATATATATATATATATGTATTAATACTTTTCCTTTTATTTCAAATGCAAGACTGAATGGTTGAAACAAAGGGTCATGCAAAAAGACCATATGAAAGCAGTTCAAGAGTCAATAGCAGGATTTCTTCTAGAAAAAGTGCTAAATCCCAACGGCGAGTTCTACTTTGATCCTAAGGAATAAATGATGTAAATTAAATGTTTATTGATATCATTATTTTCGAGAACAAGATTATGAAAGTGTTGTATATATACATATATATCTATAATATATATAGTTTCATACTTTATTCGAATATAATAATGCTCGAGATGAGAATTAGATGTAATTATATGCGTGCGTGTATTTATATTAGCAACGTAGAATACGTACATAAAAACATATTATATATTAAACAAATATGTGTAACTGAACTGAAAACAAATTAAACAAAAAAAAGAAAAAAAGGAACCTTTAGTCCCGGTTGGGGTTACCAACCGGGACTAAAGGGTGCGGCCACGTTTGCTCGGCTGGAGGGCCTTTAGTCCCGGTTGGTAACACCAACCGGGACTAAAGGTCCCTCTTTAGTCCCGGCTCGATGACCCGGGACTGAAGGTTCCACCTTTAGTCCCAGGATCGTTGTCCCGGCGCAGTAACCGGGACTAAAGGCCGTTACTGCCCGGGACAACAAGGCCATCCTATAGTAGTGTACAAAGATTGTTGTTGTTGTCAGCGGTTTCTACAAATTCTATTTCTAGAGACAGCTAGGCAGCCGCCTCTGCAAATCTCTTACTTCTAGCAACCTAAGCTTAGAGGCGGCTAGCTTAGCCGTCTCTATATATACATCATCTATAGTTGTCTCTAAAAAGCTTGGCCGTTGTAGTTGGTACTTCCTTTCATCCTGGATATATATAGGAGGTCCATATAGCATGTAAACGTATTTTGGTCGTTTAAAAAAATCTAAAATTTGGCACATCCATAGTGCATACAAATATGTACTCACATGGAAAAGTTGAGATGCAAACTTACTATTGAAAAATTCATACAAAAAATGGCAAATTTCAGGTGCATGTCACTAAAAGACAAAATCCCTTGGATTTTGTTTCCTAGTGCACATGCATCTTAAATTTGTTATTTTCTTATGAATTTTT
Organism: Miscanthus floridulus; assembly: GCF_019320115.1. NCBI lineage: Eukaryota > Viridiplantae > Streptophyta > Magnoliopsida > Poales > Poaceae > Miscanthus > Miscanthus floridulus. The sequence continues at coordinate 15,919,304 of NC_089582.1, read as the reverse complement.
CTAGTTTGAGTTTGCATCCCAACTTTTGCATGTGAGTACGTATTTGTATGCACTATGGATATGCCAAATTTCATTTTTTAGATCAAAATACATTTTTTGAATTGGTTTCCATGTTTCCACCTAGTATATGTATATGGTTTTCACCACATATTTTGCCGGTATTCCACTTCGATTATATCAAGAAAGTTATTATATTAAACAGAAGAGTATACTAATATAAAATTGTATTATATTAAATAAAAGACTATATATTATATATTATGATAATATTTCTCATAATGATGAACCTAATAATGGGAATCTTATGTTTGCGCAATAGATTTTTTTTCAAATTCCTAGTCTATAAAAAATTGACTTAGGACAAATCTAAATAAATATATATTTGTGATCTAAGTAGCAAACCGGGGAACCAAATTGTGAGCTGCTAAATAAAAGTAGTTGTCCATTTGGTCACTCAATAGTGATGGCAAGTTACTAGAAGCTAGAAGAAATTCCACAAGGGGCAAGAATTCCAAGGACACGATCGCCCGACGTACGGGAGCAGTAAAATTGACACGGATATCTTGACTTGCTTAGGTCAGGTCAAAACTCAGTATAGCTAAATTGTTTAGACTCATTAAGCAGAACCTATAAATATGCATTTGACTTTAGTCCGATTACTCGTATTATGACTAAATATTTTTTGGTGGATGACATAATGCCGTTCAAAACAGGACGTCTATAGCAACTTTATCTATCTTATATCTAAGATCTACAAAAATAAAAATGTTCGTAGGTATCTCAGTAAAAGGTAGACTTGTCTGTATCAGACTAGTACAAGGCGCAGGGTTGTTTGGATGTTTACCTTAGCTGACCTTAATTTGGAGAGATGTCGACCTTAACCTGTGCCTTCATGCAGGCATATTGCCTGCGAGCCAGGTTTCCAGAACATTATTCATTTGGATTTTCCACGGGCAGCTTGTACCATTAAAATTACCCGTAGCATTTGCAAGTTGTTCGGAGATTGGCACGTGTATTGGATGGTCAATGAACAATGCAGGTGCAACTTGGAAGTTGGAACCTGTCAACCTCTGGAATCCAGGTGTCCTAAATCTCGCCTGATTGCTCGTATTTAGATTTATTTCAGAAAAAAAACAGTGGCTTCGTCAATCTCAAATATCCTTCTCAGTCTCTAGAATGTGTTTATAGGAGTAGTGCGCACTCTGATAGGAGCATGCGCGTATGTATATCAGCATTTGTGTCTGTATTTCAAAAATAACATGTGTTGTTCTCTCCATAATATGCAACAGGTGTGACCATTATCCAATTTTGCAACAAAACATACATGTTAATTAGGATCTAGGAGCTCAGATTTTCTTCAAGTGCACTCATTCTGAAAACAGTGATTGGTCTGGCCAGTGCATAGACAACACTGCCGGTTTGTTGCTAACCGACGGTGATGGCCCGTTCGTATTTTATTTGAACAACACTACCGGTTTGTAGTGCCAATCGACAGTGACGGTTGCTTCAAGAGTGTCGGTTCTTGGCTCAAGCCAACAGTGTTAAGCAAGCCTACACTGTCGGTTCATGGATCAAACCGGCAGTATTGTAGTAAATATCAGTGTCGGTTCATGGATTAAACCGACAGTGTTGTCGTAACTATCAGTGTCGGTTCATTGTTCAAGCCGGCAGTGTTGAGCAAGCCAACACTGTCGGTTTGTTTCTAACCGTCAGTGATGGTTACGACAACACTGCCGATTTGTTGCTAACCGGCGGTGATGACCCGTTCGTATTTTATTATTTTATAATTTATTTTAATTTTTTTATAGAATCGGGTTTCGTTTTATATACGCTACATAGACGATAGGTCCATCAATATTAAACATTACAAATGTTACTATTACAATTCAAATGTTCTTATCCATATCTCGATCCCTCAGAATAAAAAAGAAATGTTCTTGGACTTCACACATGCTTCTCGGACTTCTTACAATAATCTTGCGAGCCGCTCTGGGCCATACTGGTCCTTGTACCTCACGGATTGTGCAATAGAAAATACTCCATCTTTTTCCAATACCTCAGCTAAGATGAATTTTGTGAGCTCCGATTGCAGTGCGACGATCTCCATGTCTAACCGCCTTTGGTGGTTATATTTCTTGCGCTGTTCGTTCAAAAAAGATGATATCGAAAGAGGAACATTAAATCATTTTGTTGAATTATTAACAGACATAAATAAAATAGGGATTATACACACCAATTTATCGGCTTCTTTCGATTTTCCGCCAATGTAGCGAAGCATTGCCGACATTACATAAAACCCGCATTCATTGTTTCCCGCCGGCTGTGACAGGTACTTCCCCTCCATTTTGACAACCTTGAATGGGACCGACGTCCCACCGATATGTCTTCTTCGGATACTGAGCAACATTAAAGGGAGAAACATTAGAAAGCGGTATGTGTGATTAGAAAATAATATGTTATTATCGCTTACTAATTCAGCACTACCACCAGTGCATCCAGATGATCAAATGGTTTTTTCTTCGAGTCCCACACCTCGATCAAATTTTTGGCAAGATTGACACAAATGAAGATAAAATGGTTGCTACAATCACAAAATCCTAATTATCGAATAATCTTAACAAAAAAAGAAGCATAAAATTAAAAGCCGAGAACACATACTCGTAGTTGTAGGCAAGAAGTATGTGGGTTTTCTTCTTCATCGTGAATTCATCAAAAACAACAATCAATCTCTGTTTTATGTCTTCCACGTCACATCCATAGAGGCCTAGACATGTCCTCTCATTGACTCGCAAGGGGTCCAAGAAGCTTATGTAATCCCATTTGCTTTTTAGAATGCAAAATTTTGCTATACATCTACATAAAATCATGGAAAGTGCTCAAAAGTTAACAATTTGTCTCGAGAGATTAGTTAATTGTAATATCGTCCGTGTACGGTACTTACATAGTCCACAGCGTCAATATTTGAACATCGAGAGAGCGTTTCTGGTATAGCTGAAACAAGCACTCTCACTCGACATCGAACTTCTCTTCTTCAGGATATTGGAAAACATGTGGCGAACGGATAATAACCTCAAAACCAAAGTCGTCCGTCTCTGTTGCTTGAGCCATATAATATTCATGCAACTGGCACATATATGTTGTCAAATTTTTATACTGGTCATCGGGAACCAAAAGATTACCCCTTTCATACTTCATTGCTGGTGTTGCCGTCCCTTTTACATCATAATAGATGGTCGCAGCCTCTTCCATGATTAATCCTGGGTTGTCTTCGACGTACTTCTGTATGTTCCTTAAATCTTTATTGTGTATTTCTTCGTCTCTTGTTGTAGCGTATTTATTTTGTGTTTGCCTTTTGAATTCGGACTTCAACAAAAATGAAGACAGTGAGGCACAGAGATTGAAGAAACTAACACAATCTTCCTTCGAGATGTGTGCTGTAAATTTTTCTTTCATCAAGGTGGTAACGCTGCCACTGAACGGCCTTTTTCTTTTCTGTTGGTCCACTTTGGGAGCATTAGTGACCGAATCCAAGGACCTTTTCTACGACTACGAGGATGTCCTTGATCTTGTTTTGGGCAGGGGTGGAGGAGGAGGATGATGATGATGATGAGAATTCTATTTTCCCCGCGCTGATGAAGATGGAGGAGGAGGAGTCTCTTTTCTCGGGGCTGATGAAGATGGAGTCGGACGAGGAGGAATAGAAGGAAACCTCTGTCTTCTCGAGGGTGATGGCTCCAGATGAGGAGGGGAGTGATCTCTATTGGGAGATGGTGAGTGATCATCGCGGTGGGCGAAGACTTGCAGTCGTCCTCATCATCAGAGGATAATTGATGGTCAAGCTTAATGAAGTGCTTGCGCTAGGCCACTTGAGAGCCCTTGTTTTGACCAAGTTTCAGCCTGTCTTCCGCTACGGGGTACTCAATGGGTATCTTGTTAAACCTCTTATCAAGTATTCTGTCAATGGTGATGCGAGCGTACCCCAGTTGAATTGGGTGGCCATTAATTATCCTGTCTCCTGTAGGCTAGGCCTGGCCGAGCGACACCGTGTCCTTTGTCCATTCCCGACGGATGTACAACCTAACATTGACGGGTTCAGTGATGTCATCCACCAGATGAAGCACATTCGCCTCTTCTTCGTCGAGCGGGGTCGATCCGTAGCTGCTGCGACCCCTAAACTGTGGGCTAAATGCAGTAGGAGTAGGGTTTTGTGGTACTATTGACCCCTTGAACAGCAAAATTTGCTCGACTCGCGCTTCAACGGTCGCCTCAATCCATGTTTCCATTCTGTCTTCCATCTCTTTTAGTCTCCTCAAATACTCTGCCTCCTGTTCCGCTCTACCCCTCGAGCGGCTCCGGTAAGTGTTAGATTCTTGGGGGAATGCTAGTTTCCAAGGAACAACACCGGTTCCTCTAGTGCGACCAGGGTGCTCCTTAGTTTCGAGTGCTTGGGTGAGCACGTCTTTCTCCCTATTAGAAGTGCGAGTCCCTTGCCTCACCTCCTCAGTTACCTAGGAGATCCTCTGGATGAGTTCGCTCATGGGTTGATTTGAGGAGCTAAAGCTCCCATCCTCGGCGTGCCGTACATTTCTCCCCATACAATATAATACCGATCTGGGCTCCCAATCGGCAGTCTCAACCTAAACGCCTTCCTCAGCAAGGCGATCCATCTTTTGAAGTTCTGCTTCAAATTCTTTCATCTTTTTGGCGTAGCCACGAGAGCCGAGATGACGAGGATTCGTTGCTTTCTGCGAATTCTCCTTATTCTTCCTGCTAAGTTCTAAGTACTCCTCGGATAACCTATATTCCTTGAAAGCCTGCCAGAAGTCCTTCTACTTGCTAAACTGTCCACCATCAAAATCTGGCTCTTTATTTTGGAGGACAAAATTCTTGTACAATGTCCCCTTGAAATTCTTGAAGCATGTCCCCATGATTTCTTTTGCTTTTTTCTTGACTAACTCCCTATCATACTCGGCTGGGAAAGTGAAATACTCTGGGATCTTGACATCCCTTATGTAATCCTTCTCACTTTCGGGAACCCTCCACCGGTCATCATCTTTCCCAATCTACTTCCCGTACTTAATTAGGATGAAGTCCCTAACAAGTAACCCGAGGATAGTCTTGTATTTGGTCAAAGCTATAGGCGGTGAGAGTGGATCCCCGAATTCATCGAACTCAGTAATTTGCCAGTGTGCATTCCTACCAACAGGAATCTTTGACACGCCTCGCTTGGATCTGACCTTCCTACTACCCGAACCCTCTGGCTCCTTGGCTGGCGGAGGCTCCTGCTAGAGACACCAAGTAAGCTATGACCCTCTCAATTGATTAGCGTGTGTGGCTACATAGTGACATGATACCAAAGTTACCTGGCCATCTTGGTCATTTTGACCCAGATCGAGCAGGCCGGATGAGGTCCATGGCTGCTCGTTCTCACCGACCTGATTGACACCGTCACCATTTGTTGGATCATGCGGCTCTCCCGTCCCAGCGATATCAGCCGCTTCTTGTTGCCGATCAGTTCTTCGACGATGGGGTAACAGGCAATGATGAGTCATGGCTGTGACACGATCGTGGTTAGTTTTGGCCGTGGACAACTACTAATAGCATATGTTCATATATATATATAATATGTTTAATGCAAAGTCTAATAATAAGTCCACATACAACTAAGTCAAATAATAGCATATGTTCACCTAGAACAAATTCATTGTTTGATTGACCACATACAACAAAGTCCACCTACTCTTCTACGAAACTAAGCCTACATCAACTTCTAAATAAGAAAAGCGATAACCATAGCCATAAATAAAAGCATGACATCTTTTCAAGACCAAGGAGCAATTCTCCTAATCTTCACATCTTCGGCGGGTGGCATCTCTTCGATCTCTAGTGCCAGCAGATGGCCATGGTTTGCATTCATTGGACCATAGTAGGCCGATTGCCCATGGTTTGCAAGGTAGGCCGGATGACTATAGTAGGCCCTCAAAGCTTCAGCTTCTGTGTTGTATTTTTTGTGCAAATTACCAGGGTAGCGATTGACTTGAGCATAGCAATCTTCCTAGGTTCAATAAATCACAAGCATGTGACCAACATGCACTACATACCATGCCATGGTTGCCTATACATTTAAGTAAATTAGTCATATGGTAAGTGGTAATGGTAACTCACTGAACAAGAGTTATTATTCAAGTTATATGGTCAAACTAAATCTATTTAATGTTCTTTATCCTTGACATGATAAAAATTTACCTCAATAATTAGACTCTTTATTATTCAGAGATCAATGTGGTTTAGTAATCATACTGCTGCTGCTGCCAAGCCAATTTTAAAAGTTGTTTTTAACTTTTTTTTTCTGGAACAAAAATCTATAGATGCCTTTTTTAAGCAAGCTATACATTCCATCAAAATAGCATTATTTTTAAAATATACTAAAACTTATACAAGAAATAAATAATTTCTTGTAGTATATATAAGAAAATATTAGATGAAAGGTCAAAGCAAAACATCTACAACAGAAAGGAAATAGGCAAGTCATTGTAATTAACCAACATGACCAGTCAAATAAAGTAGGACCCTATCAAAACACCAGAAAGTTTCTACAAACATATTTCAAGGACCATAACCTAAGGATTGTAAAATTAATTAAGATGAGATTGTAGATAACACCAGAACCAGACCAGCTATTACGAAGTGAGATTACAAAGTGAGATTAGATTGTAGATGGTAGTGAACCTATTTTATCTGACTATGGACTAGCTATTACAAAGTGAGATTGTCTCAAAAAATAGAGGTGATTTTAATAGCCTGCAGACATGAGGAATAAAAAATGTGTTTGGATCAGTGACATTGCATAGCCTGCAATGGATAGAGTTGCATACATTCTTCATCTTTAAAACTATTTAAAAAAATTAAGTTCATTTCTTGTTCCTCCGAAAACAATAAAAAGTATATAGGACAACTTACTTCCTCATATTGTTTGTCAATGTAAAGTCTATTTCAGCTGCAATTGGGAAGACAACAACCGTGGGGCATTTCATCTAACACTTAGCGGGCAGTGAGCCACGCACTCACCGTGGGGGTGGGAAAGTAGCTGTCCGCGCGCGCTCCTGAAGGCCTTGGTGGTGCTCCGGCGTCGGACGGTGGACGGCATGGGGAGTGCTCCGGCGTGGGGCGGTGCACGGGTGTCGGCGTCGAAGAAGAGGAGCGCGGGGCTAGGAACAGTGGCGCGAGGGGCGGTGGATGGGTGCTCTGGCGTGGGGTGGTGCACGGGCCTCGGCGTCGAAGAAGAGGAGCGTGGGGCTAGGAACAGCGACGCGGGGGGCGGTGGACGGGTGCTCCGGCGTGGGGCGGTGCACGGGCATCGGCGTCGAAGAAGAGGAGCGCGGGGCTGGGAACGGTTGGCACGGGGTTGAAATTTGGACAATTTCAACCCACGGTGGGCTTTTATACCAGACCTCATCACTGCCGGTTCTAATTGGAAACCGACAGTGATAGGGGTACAACACTACCGGTTGTAAGTAGAAACTGATAGTGATGGGGATACATCACTGCCGGGCCATTCTTTAAACCAGCAGTGATTGCCGTGTAGCAGTTACAACATAAGTAACTTATCTTTTCCACTTCTTTCGAATTCCTCCTACTGGCTCAACGGTTAACACCCCGCAACTTAGCCCCCTATACCCGTGTTTGAATCCCGGGTGGCCCAATTTTTTTGGTTTAATTTTATAATTTATTAAGCGGTCTAAAGGTCAAAAAGATAAAATAAATAAAGCTTGGCACACATCCTATACTAGCGCAGCGGTTAAGTGTCTGAACTTTGTAGTCCGAGATCCGAGCTCAAACCCGAGGGCTGGCAATTTTTTTTAATTTTTTATATATCACTGTTGGTTTTCAAAATAAACCGACAGTGATAACAAGCATCACTGTCGGTTTCTTATCATCACTGCCGATTTTTTGAAACCGACAGTGATGTTTATATATATTAAAAAAAATCTTTTATATACTGAATAAATAGAAGCATATGTATTCCTTTGTCGAAATGGCTTGAAATTTTTTTGGCAAGCTTGTACACCCAAATTAAGATCCCACACAGGATCTTAGGTTTTTCTAATCATTTTTTTATTCATTATATTTTTTCTGTGTGCTGAATGAGACAAAAGAGGGTGAATTTCATCTTGGATCCAATAGATTTTTTCATCCACCTCCACAAAATTCTTATCCCTAGGGCACATTAGAGCCTGTGTAAAAGTTTGGCACTATTCCAGATCTTTTTGTGGGTAGACTCAGTTCAACCTATAATTAAATGGTCTCATCGTGCGGAAATTCAATTAAACCTCAGAAAGTAGCAAACCATCTCTGAAAAATCCCAAACTTGGTGTTTCCTTCACACGTGGCATGTACAAGCCTAAAAAAAAGTTTGAGACCAATACGACGCCAGAATGCCTATGAACCACAGAAACCTTGATAACTTATGTGTATAGTCATGGTTCATTGAAAGGGCACATGTACCTCTGTGAAATATGTATACTCTGCCTATGTCGAAATGGCTTAAATTTTTTTTGGCAAGCATGTACACCCAAATTAAGACCCCACACAGAATCTTAGGTTTTTCTGATCATTTTTTATTTATTATATTTTTCTCTGTGCCAAATGAGATAAAAGAGGATGAATTTCATCTTGGACCCAATAGATTTTTTCATCCACCTCCACAAAATTCTTATCCCTAGGGCACATTAGAGCCTGTGTAAAAGTTTGGCAACATTTCGGATCTTTTCGTGGGTAGACTCAGTTCAACCTATAACTAATAGGTGTCGTCGCGCGGAAATTCAATTAAACCTCAGAAAGTAGCAAACCATCTCCGGAAAATCCCAATCTTGGTGTTTCCTTCACACGTGGCACGTACAAGCCTGAGAATAATTTTGAGACCAATACAACACCAGAATATATATTTCTAGTTGCCCAATAAATGTTACACGAATTACATGCATGACAATAATTAAACACATAAAGCTGTACATATTAAAATTAGAACCCAATTAAACTACGACCTTTAAAACCTAGCTAAATAAACATTAATTACTATCGGAATCACTATCGGGATCGATCGGGCCACGCACACTAACATGCCTCTGTAGCCATATATGGTAATTGATGTCACAGATTATGTATCCGGTTGTATCAATGAAGTCCAATGCCCGTATGAGTGCACTCTCTTGTGCCTCACAATACCAAAAGAATGGTCGGCCATAGATGTAACCTACTGAATGACCACTGCCCCTGTTAGTAATCCTTATGCAGTACTAACATCCTTCTATAGTGAGCTGGTTGCGGTTTTCATTGCAGAAGTCCCAATCGTACCCAAGTTGCTTCGTAGCTTGGTCTAAAAGGGCCCACAAGCCACATGCAGCATAGGTAAGGTCCTGTAGTGCAATCTGCATGCAGAGAAAAAGAAAAAAATTAGAGAATGTTATTACAATAATAAACAACAAATAACCATGACTCAGGTATAAGTGACCATTTTACTACATCCGCATGGTTGTAGCTCGCAAACCATTCGCTTGCTTGTGGGATGGGGATATCACCAGCATTTAAAGCAAGTGCCTTAAAGTGCGAGAAATCAGGCACATCATAGCAAATACGTTGAAGTGCCTCTAAACAGATGCGCACGACACTTAATTGGGCGCTTATCATGTTCGGGCTCTGTATTCCTATCCCGTGGATATGGTTCCAATGATTTGAACCCCTCACAGGGATGAAAAAACTGAGTTCACACGTCCATAGCCGACCACTTGCATTAGATGCTGTGTTCTCAATGATGTCCGAGATAAAGAACCAGCTAAGTGTTGTTCGCAACCAATTTATTGGGGATATAGTCTGCGACATATATGCATGCAACAATGATATTAAACTAATTACACTTATTTGTTAGCATAAAAAACAAAAGATATTGGAAAATATTTCATACAATAGCTGGAACAGGAAACCGTGGAATGGCAACATTAGGAGCAAATGGCTCATCGCTAGGGTGGAAACCTAGTTCTTGTGGTGTGGGAGGTCCGTTGTTCATACCACCTGATCGATAAAATACAAAAAAATATGAACAAAAAATATATGCACAAAAAAAATCTTCCAAGTAAAATGTTGCAACATAATTAAATATAGATCAAATGCAAGGAATAAGAATATATATAAATGTAGAATGCAAAGAAACATGAATATAAATATAGATCAAATGAATATAGATAGAATATTGGAGATGACAACATATCAATACCATTGAAAAATGCAGGAGCCATGACCAAATCACGTAGAGAGAGAGAGTGGATGTCTTGAGAAGTGAGAGTGAAACGTGAGAAATGAGACTGAGAGAGTTCGTGGGTGGGTGAGATCGATGTATGTGGCCGGCAGTTTGTTTTATATAGGGGGGCATGGACATCACTGCCGGTTTCTAAATAGAACCGACAGTGAAGGTGGACTACGATGCGTAACGATCTGTGGTTTGTTGTGAGAGGAAAACATTGTATCATGGCTGATAAGGTCTAGCTGAAACCAACATGCATGGGGAGGCTAGCTCCTGGCTGAGGGCCATTTTATAGGGGCTAGCAGTCGTGGTACATTTTTATTTTTAAACTAAAGTTGTCGGGGTAGGTGGGAGCAGTGTTCCAACTGTTATGGTCAGTGGGAGCATTGTTGACATATGAGGATTATCTACACATCACTGTCGGTTTTATTTTAAAAACCGATAGTGAATTGGGCCTTCTATGTCGGTTTGAGAAACCGACAGTGATAGAAGCTATCACTGCCGGTTTTTAAACCAAAAAGGGCCCTGCCGTCATCTTTTAGTAAAAAAATATAAAAAAACATTGTCGGCTCGGAGCCTGCCATCGCAGCCTTTTTGTAAAAAATATAAAAAAGTTTGGCCCACCTGAGATTCGAGCGCGGGTCATGGGGTCGAGAGTGCGCAGCCTTAACCGCTGAGTTAGGATAGGGAGTTCGGTTAGAATTTTTTTATTTTTTTTCTTTTATCCCATTGTAATGCACTACTAAATAATAAATGCAAAAAAAAAAAAGTTTGGCCCGTCTGGGATTCGAGCGCGGGTCTCAGAGTACAGAGTGCGCGACCATAACCGCTGAGCTAGGAGAGGGAGTTCGGTTAGTTTGCTTTTCTTTATTTATTTATTAATAGAAATAATGTAGTTAGTTTATATTCTAAAATAACACAAAAATTTGTGTCTTGATTATTTAATTCTATGATAATTAATTAATGGTCTATAATTATCAAATAATAGTGTTTGTAAACATCATCTTAATATTTGATTACATAGTTAATAATTAAATTGAAGAGATGCGCACAAAATATAAATTAAATATTCAGTGCGAATTGCTTATACAACGTCTGCAAAATGATTACATAGTTAACAATAATCTAACTATCTTTTGGTGCATCAACAATGAGGGCCTCATTGTGATCAATTCGTATGTAAGCAGGTTCGTCACCCTCTTGAGGGATAGGTAGGGGTACGTTCGCCCCGAATAGAGGCATTTCCTGATAGCCCATGTAGTCTTCTTCGTCCGTCACTCCATCGACACCGACAATCTTCCTTTTCCCTTCTAGGACTGCTTTTAGCCTTTCTTTTGTCTTGTTGTCCCTTGCATAGAAGACTTGCATAACATCTCTTGCAAGGACGAAGGGGTCATCTCTGTATGTGGTCTTAGTGAGATCAACGGTAGTGAACCCTTCGCTGTCAGTGTTGATTTCCTCGAGCCGGACCCACTGGCAGCAAAAAAGAGCTGCCTTCAACGGACCATAGGCTAGCTCCCATATCTCCTCTATGAAACCATAGTATGTCGCTTGCACATTGCTGTTCTCGTCGTGAGCATCAAAACAAACACCACAATTTTGGTATGTGCTCTTTCCATCTTGTTTTTTTGTGTAAAATGTGAATCCATTGATCTCATACCCTTGGTACTTAAGATATGTACTCGAAGGTCCCTTGGCTAAGGCATCTAGTTGATTACCCAACTTTATTCCAAGCAAGCGACGTCGCAACCAGCTGACAAATTCCTCCTTATGCTTTTTATCCAGCCAAGCCTGTGACCTGCTCGGATATAGAGTTTGCAGCGATTGCCTGTGCTCGTCAATGTATGGCATCACACCCTCGGCTTGCTGGAGAATAGCGAACTGTGCCTGTCTGAAAGAAACAGGGTCGTCTACTATAACAGATTTCTCCCCGATCGTTCCTTTGCCACGTAGTCTTCCCTCATGACGAGATTCTAGAACTCTAACCCTTTTGATGTCTAGATAATATATGCAGAACTTAATGGCCTCCTCCGTTGACCATCCTTCAACCGTGCTCCCTTCTAGCCTGAATCTGTTCCTAACATACCTCCTAAAAACTTTCATCAATCTTTCGAAAGGAAACATCTGATACAGGTACATTGGCCCAAGGGCTGTAATTTGGTCAACAAGATGAATGAGCAGATGCAATGAGATATCAAAGTAAGTCGGCGGGAAATGCATCTCAAGCCTAATGAGAGTTTTGGCTACTTCCCACTACAGCTGCTCTAGCGTGGACACATCAATGACCTTTTTTGAGATCGCGTTGAAGAACGAGCAAAGCTTTATGATTGGAGCACGGACCTTTGGGGGTAGGATACCACACAGGGCAACAGGGAGCAGCTGAGTCATAATGACATGATAGTCATGGGCCTTCATAGGGCCATAGTTGAACTTGAGTTCTCTCATGTTCACTAGCCTCTTCGGGTTCACACAGTAGCCCATCGGGACTTTGAGTTCATCGAAGAAAGAAATAAGTGCACGCTTTTTTCCTTCTTCAATGTCCATGACGCAACTGGAAGTTCGAACTAGCCATTCTCTAGCTCCATGGGATGCAGCTCCTTCCTGATTCCCAAGTGTTGCATGTCCAGGCGTGTGGCTAGTGAATCCTTCGATGTCCCCCCGGTGTCCATCAAGGTATTAAGAGTGTTAGCGCACACGTTTTTAGTGATGTGCATGGGATCAAGACAGTGGCGTACACTCAGAAATGGCCAGTAAGGTAGTTTCTAGAAAACTGTTTTTTTCTTCCAAACACTCCCATCAGGTGCTGCTACTGCATTGTCCCCCTTCCCAAGGACAACCTCCAGTTTGTTGTGTTCTCGAAGTATCGCATGCCCGTCTCGATATTTTGGAGCTAAGTGTTTCTCAATGGTACCATTGAAATCTTTTCTGTTTCTACGGTAAGGGTGATCCTTAGGTAGGAACCTACGGTGTCCCATATAAACTATCTTTGAGTTATTTGGCAGATTTACCACATCGGTGTCATCTAAGCACTCGACACATCCAGTATAGTATTTTGTCTTCTCTTCGGACAATGAACCTCGACCTAGTAGGTTGGTGATTGTAGCAATAAGTACTCCATTGATCGTGACATGTTCCTTTTTGTACTCGTCCCAAACATCTGGCACACCATTTTCAAACATCTCCACTAGTTCATCGATCACTAGTTCTAGAAACACATCGATGTCATTCCCAGGTTGTCTTGGCCCTTGGATTAGTAGTGGCATCTGGATGTACGACCGCTTCATACAGACCCAAGGTGGAAGGTTGTATATACAGAGCGTCACTGGCCAGGTGCTATGATTGCTTCTAACCTAGTGGAAATGATTCATCCCATCTGTTCTCAAAGCAAACCAAAGGTGCCTTACCTCTCCACCGATGTCCTTATAGAACATAGTATGGACAGTCCTCCAGTCATGCCCATCGGCGGGGTGCCTCATCATTGTATCTTTCTTATGCTCTTTGCCATGCCAGCGCAACAGCTTGGCTGACTTTGCACATGCAAATAGCCTATGCACCCGGGGAGCTATAGGGAAATACCAAACGACATTTATGGGACCTCCTCTGGTCTTGGTACCCTCATCTAATGGCCCTTCCTTGTACCGTGGAGCTTCACACTTGGGGCACTTGTCCAAGTCTTTGTATTTTTCTCCATGGTACAATATGCAATCATTGGAACACGCGTGGATTTTTTCAACCTCGGGGCCGATGGGGCAGATCATTTGCTTGGCCAAGTATGTCTTTTCTGGCAACTCGTTTTTTGGGAGCATTTTCCTTATTATACCTAACAACTGATCGAAGCCTTTGTCGCTCAATCCGTTTGTCGATTTGAACTCTAACAGCATGATGTCGGCTTCCAGTTTGCTCATTGGACAATTCCTATACAATGGTGTTTTGCCATCTTGTCTCATTTTCTCTAGCTTTCTCAGCTATCTTTCACTAAGACATCCGGTCTCTATATTATGTAGCAGCTGAGAAATGCCATCGTTATCCTCGGTGTCATCAGCTAGCGTGTTCCTAAACACATTATTAACTGTGGCCATAGGTTCCGTGTTGACACCGGGTTCCTCATCAGCATCGTGGATGGCTACATCAGGCATGTCCACATCATCATTGTTTTCCTGTAGAACATTCACACCAACCTCGCCTTGCATAGTCCATATCGTATAGTTTGGCATGAACCCCCTGGTAATCAAGTGCGATCGTATAGACTCAATTTGACAAAAGTTCCTATGATTCTTCCAATCTTTGCATGGGCAGAAGATAGGGTTCGCATTCCCAGCATGGGCTTTGGCATCGATGATAAACTGGCTGACGCCATCCATGTACCGCTTGTCCATTCGGGACAGATGCATCCACTCTTGATCCATCTCTGCACAAAAAAATACTGAGACAGTAATTACAAAGAATTAATAAGAAATCGAGCTTCATGAACAACAATTATAGCTCGAAAGCACCATTTTTGGAAAACATTCTTGTACACTAATTATTGAAAAATTGAAATTGGTAGCCTGGCTCTGTAAATTGAAAATCGTAGTAAAAACAATTATTGCACAATATTGAAGAACAACTATTCTACTCGACTTCTAAGAACTAATTATAGCATCACATACTAACAATGATGATCTTGACCACCATGGAATAATTAGCTAGGAATTTAAATGTGTTCATAGACACCAACCTTTTGGATGATGGATTGACCATAATTTGAGCCTTGCACAAATGTCCAATTGGAAAAGTGCTCTCTAGAATGGAGAAAGAACTAGAATGAGAATCAAGCAATGTAGCCATCAAAATGAAGCTAATTAAGCAACAAAATCAAAGGAGTGGATGTTTGTTACTAACCTTAAAGCAAAAAGATCAAGCCATTCTTCAAAATCCAAGCACTAGCTTCATGGTGAAAAGCAACCGCAACAATGGAGGGAATGGTCCAAACGTGCGCCTCTGTACTTGGGATAGAAGAGAGGAGGAAGGAGAGGACGGCTGCAGCCTTTTTGTGTTGTAGGATTATCACCGTCGGTTCCTGGCTAGAACTGATAGTGATAGTTCTCAATCACTATCGGCTATTGGCTTAAACCGGCAGTGATGTGGTCCTTCACTGCCGGTTTTAGCCCAACACCAATCATTTTTCATTTTCAAGCTCATAACTAGCAGTGAAGGTACATCACTGCCAGTTCTCACAAATCCAGCAGTGATGAGGCCGGCAGTGATGTGCAAATCTGGCGTAGTGAAGGAAGGTGTAATTTGAAACCTGTCCAACCAGATTCAAAGTTTTAGATTTAGATCACGTGCTCATATTCTTAGTATTTCAAAGAAAACAGTGACACTACTACACTCACACCTTTCACAGCTGCGTCGTAACCCACATCGCAGTCCAATTTTAGCCTTGGCAGTAAGTTGTCGACAGTGATGGTCATAGCCTTCACCGTCGCCATCTAGGACCGACTGCGGTGTACACTAACACCGTTGATTGGCTTATGATCCATCTGTGATTAGGTCCTTACTTTAGTCGCATTGAAGCATGACCCGGCTATGGATGTACACTAACACCACCGCATTAGTAAATGATCCGACTGTGTCGAGGCTATCAAAACCGTCGTTTGGGCACATCAACTGCCTGTGTAGTGGTCACCAGCACCGTCGCCTTGTATTTTGACCCGACTGTCAGTGGTGCAGGTTCACTATCGGTTCGACGGCCGAGACTCCTGTATAGAGGTTAACACCACCATCGCTTCAGCGTATGATCCGCCAGTGCAAAGTCATGGTCACCGTCGCCTTGCACCACAATCCACCTTTGATGATCGTTTAGTAGGTGTTGGGTCACTAAATGATTCGGCGGTGATACACTTTGATCCCTACCGCATAATACGTATAGCGACAGTGTTGGACGTTTGCACCACCAATGGCGGTGGTGCTAACAAAATAATAAACTGCCCTTAATAGCTTACTGAACACAAAGCATATAGATATAATCATTGCTTCCATAAACCATGTTTTTACAATAACAATGGACGCTTACCATAATATCTTTCTCAACTGATGTCCTAACTCAAGCGGTACATAGATTGCAAACTAAAGGTACTAATCTCTATAGGCTTACATAACGAAACGACGTAGTTGTGCTCCTCCTATGTGGCACTCCTGCTTGCTTGGTAAAAATAAATATAATTAGTGCATCCTTCGAATTGGTAGGCAATGCACCATGGAAGCCCTCTTCTTCCAACTAGCCAATGTAGGAAACTTGTTCAAAAGCACTCAGACTCCACCTGCACAAAGCAACACAATTAATAATATTCAACACACCATTCCTTTAGTTACAAAGCCCAAATTGGCCTATATATAGAATCAAAACAACTACCTACCTGAACAAAGGCATGACGAAATTACAACAAAATACAACATATGCACCTTTACTGCTCTGCTAATGACTCCATGAACAAGGGAACATAAGGAAGATAGTGAGGTCCACCGCTCATACATAATAGTTTCCAGGTACTTCTAGGAAGGCCGATGGCCTAGGCAGGGAGGACATGAACTTTACTATGGTTCATGTCATAGCAAGCAATGATTTGTCCTCCCCAACAAATGAAATCAAATTCTATTCTGGATGAACTGCAATCACTCTATAGGCCACATCACAAACCTCGATACCAATTTCAATATTCTTCTTTCCAAATAGCTCTAGCGTGGTCACCTTATGCTTCAATGTCCATTTACTAGTACCATAGTCTTCAAGGATTGAGATTGTAAGCTCAAACCAATTTAAAGTATCAGCAGTACATAAACACAACTGACCCTGAGCTTCATGGATGGAGATTGCATCACCAATTGGCCTACGAATTTTCCTCCATGTCTTTCCCTCCATATAAACAGCAACTATCTGGGTGAACTCCAGCATGTGCGTAAAACCATTAACAAACACACCTTTCCCATATGTGGATACTACAATACCCTCGCCCCATTCAAATTCTTTAAAGATCCATGCTTCAGTTTTAGATGAGTAGATGTTGACCCCTAAGGAGTCATCATCGTTGATCCCATATTCAAACACATGGAAATGCAAGGAGACTATCAGATCAAACCCCAAGCAAGCTGAACCACAAGAATGGTGCCTACCCGACACTAGCAACCATTTCTTAGTCACCAGATTGGAGACAACATAGCGAAACCCATAGTACCATAAGAGGATTAGGCCCCAGGAGCAATATGAGATCATGACATCCTGAATGGGGAAGGGCAAGAAGGACAAGGAGGGGTATTCACTGTTGATGCTGGTGATGTTGCGTTTGCATTTCCAGCTACGTAGAAGAATCCGGTGAGAATCTAGGGCAACTCCTTACGATACTCGGATCCTGAGATGAGGCTATTCTAGGAGCAACAGACACACTTGCAGCTGCATAAGGAGTGGGTGGTGAGGTGGCTGAGGATGAGGACCAAGACATGGTCTGAGAGGATGGCCACTTCATTCGTCTTGTTGGGGGCCTCCTCCTCCATCTTGATGAGGATTTGGTGGAGCGGGGACGACGATGGAAGCGGCGGCGCTGTTGCCTGAATTAGAGAAGGAGCGACTACGGAGATGTGTTCATGAGCTCATTAATAATTAGATGGAAGCTCCACTCATACTCAGATGAGTGAAGAAGGGAATAAAAATCCAAGAACAATGCATAAGGGAAGTGCAAAAGCATTACCATTGCTTTTGGATCTTGCGGCATTGAGCTCGAGCAGCGATGGTGGTGATGAGTACCACCTTGGTCACTGGTGGATCTGTGCCATCTACCTGTCGATGAGGCGACCGGTGCGGAGCACTAGCTTGTCAGCGGTGACTAGCGGCTTGCACGCTGTTGAGTAGGGGTGGTCATGCAGTTTGGCACAGGGGAGCAGGGGTGGTGATGTGGAATAGCAACACTAAGGAGAAAGATACGGTAGGGAGCGTCCTTTGTAAGCAACTATATCAGACACAGGAATGCAAATTTCTAAAAAACTTTGTAAATATGCGCGGGAGTGACGCGTAGGACTCACACGCGGGCTTGGAAATTGATGAAAGCGGCGGTGAAGGGTATTAGCGGTGATGATTCGGAGATGTTAGCACCTACTAATGATGGACGTGTCATATTGTCTGCGAACTCTAAGGCGCACAAATGGAACATTCAAGTCACAGCAAACAGAGATGAACTCAAAGTAATAACTACTAATATTATGAACATTTTTATTCAAAATGCAGAGGCATGTTACAATCGAACTACTCATGGGGAGCGTTATGAATGATGTCTTCTATATCTACCATGGACAGGACGCCATCGCCCATTGCGCTGCTGATAGCTCGTCTCTCCCGGGACCCCCCCAGCTCCACCATGGTCAGGTCCTCACCCAGCCGAAGCTGGACGGCGGCCATGGCCAAAGTGGACCCTAGGCTAATGTAGTACATGGCCACCTCCATGACCCATGGTGGCATGGTGCGGATGTAGGGTTATGAGGATGCTACGCTAGCCGGAAAACAAAAATTTTGACCTCATAAACCAAGATCTACTGCTAGTTATAGATCACGGGATTACCACTAGACGCGTAGGTGCAGCGGAAGCGACTCGATGTAGTCAAATGCGTCGTAGCAGTGCCGTGCAGTTGTGAGGTTGTTCGTCCGTCCGTCCCCTTCGTACGGTTCGTCCTTGTGCTCTAGATGCAGCACCTCCGAGGTATCCACATGTACAGGGAGGAAGCGTTGCGCCACCGGACTGCTAGGTCTGCGAGGAGCAGCAGGTGCGGGCGTAGGATGGGAGGTGGCGGCTGCCAAAAGGCGTGGATTGATTTGCCCTGTTGCCCCACCCCACATATTTATAGGCGTCCCTAATGAGCTCCCGGGTTGGAGGCCCATTAGTAACCCTAAGCCTTGTCTAATTCGGATCCAATCCGAACTAGGCTTCCAGCCCCTTAAGCGTGCGACCCTATGGGTTCACGCACACATAGACATGGCCCGAGTACTCCTACTCGGCCATTAGTTGATAGTGGCCTCTAGCAAGGCATGTCAACTCCTATGCGTATGCAAAGATCATATCAGACGAACCACCACAAAACCACATACTTGTTATTCCCTTGCCACACGATATTTGGTCCAACTCATAGGTTAACACTTAACCCAAGCACAGCCATGCATTTCTTGATCTAATCATTAGAGTGATCCAGTGATATCTCTCTCATATATAGAGAGGGGCAAATTCCATCTTGAATGTCTATGTTTCAAAGTATGTTTCCCGACAAACCCGAAAACCACCTTTATAACTACCCTGTTACGGAGTAGCGTTTGATAGTCCCTGAGTAGGTCATTTCACATCTTGAATACATACAATAATCTCAGGTCTAAGGGCATAACGTACATGATGTGAATAGAGATAATAACGACATCTCACGTTGGGTCAGTCCAGCCCCATGTCATACATGTGCCCACATTATTAGTTTGACATCTCCATGTCTATGACTTGTGAAACATAGTCATCAACTAATAATATGCTGATCCATTATTCATGTGTGTTCACACACGAACTCTGACCAGGGACAACGTTAGAATAACCATTCAAGTAAAAGAGTTTCACAAACAATTCACATAATTGCTAATCGATACAGGTTGTCTTTAATGGAAATTCAATGAACTCATAATATATCATGGATACAAGGCAATATAATCATCTCTATGATTATCTCTAGGGCATACTCCTAATAGCGGAGGCATTTGCCAGGGTCGTCCGCGCAGGCACAGGAGGTGAAAGCACATGGACGGCGTTGCCTACTACCGCGCGAAGCTCCTGGTAGCGCCTGTTGCTCTCGACCGCCATTCAGGAGGTGACATGAGTGTTGTCCTCGGCTACCTAGCGAAGGCGGATTGTCTCCACCATCTCGCCCTACGCGGCGATCAACTGCTCCTGGACGACTGAAAAGGAGATAAGAAAACGCTACAACTAAAGACATGACATCGCACGTAGTGAAAAAGCAAGATCATATCATGCCGAATGCCTTACTAGCGAGGTGCGCCTGGGCCTCAGCGACAGCAAGCTCCATCACGTCTGTTTCCCGCTTTGCGGCGGCAACAGAGAGGCACAACCAGTCTGCCTCCCAGCTCTCCTCGCGAAGGGCGAAGGTGGCCACGTCTAGCTGCTCCACCAATGTGAGGACATCATCCCCCCTATCATCATCGTTGGAGATAGCCGGAAGTAGGGATCGGCTCTCCGGTGGCGGCGCCACTGAGCTGCCCTCCCCATCCCATCGCAGCATCGCATGAAAATGGGGACGAGCAGGGACAACCTCCGGTGACTCTTCAATTGGGTGCTTCGTTGCCCGATCCTCCATTAGATGAGATGTGAAAGATGGGGTGTCAAGGCGGAGTGCCGGACAAAGATGATAGAAGTTTGAGAGAAAAGGAATCGTGTACTTGCTTCCCCACCTTAAACTCCACTTTTATATAAGGATGGGCGATATAGGCGCCCGTTGGAAACCATGATCTTAGGGGAGACGAAGTGACAAACCGCTAGCCTATTTTATTCTTATCGACTACTTTGAATTATCTTTTGTAATGGCAGAGGTGGGTAATTTACATAAAAAATTAGGGGGTCACACAGTTTACATACACGGTTTATGCGGTTCACATGGTTTACACCGTTGGGGCCTCTAATTAGTAATCGTAAGACAGTAAGATAAAAGATTTTTTCATTCTAATTTTTTTTCGCATTTTCTTACACGGTTTACGCGATTCACACGGAGGATGACGATTGACTTCCCCAAGATGTTTGACATCCCTGCGCCACAGAACCTTCAAGAATGGAGCGATCATAAAATCCCAAGAGGATTTTTTGGAACTCATCTTGCTCCGCTCTGATCCCATCCCCATTGCTCCGCTCTACCATGACGTCACTCCCTGACCTGAGGATCTGTCTTTTGCAGCTGCCGCGCGTGTCCTCATTCCATAGAGAAGCTCCCAAAGGATATGGCTATTGAGATTGCTATCTGTATTGCTGTGGCTACAGTGCATCCCATGGAAGATCTTGGCAGCCTGCGAGCAAGCTGTTTGCAAATGTGTAGGGTGTGCGGCGATGCCATAGTGGGATGGAGCATGCCACTACGACGGGTGCTGCTGCGTGGGATACACCTTGGGACCTGGAACTGGTTCTACAACCATGAGTACCATGCCAAGCTCATCGCCAGGCTTGCTAGCATCGACAACCCAGACACCTGCTTCCACGCTAGGATGCATGCCGTCTTCGTGGAAGACCACACCACGCTCATGCCGTGGCTCGACATGCTTGAGCGCTCCACCACGGTAGGCCATGATGTTGCTACATTTGTTCTCTCCCTTGTGCTCCACAGGTCCAATAGCGCGGTGCCGGCAACGACAACATTGCCCGGCGGTGGTTGAGGAAGGTCAAAGGTGATGAAGCTGGCCCAAAGGCGAATGTGACGTGGAAGAACAAGATATGTACACGACACCTCCAATAGGCCATGTTCGTGTTGGAGGACTTTGCTGGGCAGCCGACGCCAGGTCAGTCTAGTCCTCTGCCTCCTCTGGCCATGTTGGTGCACCGCCAAGACAGACATCAGCGTGGAGGCGGAGGTTGTGAC